>NC_069368.1:61102651-61405681 GCF_021730395.1 Mercenaria mercenaria | reverse complement strand
AATATACAGATTATCGCGTGCGGTCACTTCAATCAGATGTTATCGCCTCGGGATAGATGAACGCGCGATGCGTGTTCTCCATTGATTGGATGAATCCATTCAAGGCGCATGGTGCATTGGTCATGTCTATTATCTCTAAATTTAGTTTTAGTTTTGCATACACTGATTTTCAATTAATGTTGCAGTAAAACTGTTCCGCAGAAATTATAGTTTTTATTGTTAATTAAAGTCTCGTCAAAGTACAATATTAAAGGCATGATAAATTTCTATATATACATGTACTTTGCCACCCTTTAGTAGATTTATAAGAGAGAACTAAAACATCATATAATATTATCACAGTTTTCAATAATTACTACACATTTAAAATAATAATAATTCAAATTAAAAGCCACTGTACATATATATATATATATATGTATACATACATGCATACATACTTATGTATTTATACATTAATCCGGAATATTAGAATTAAAAGAGGGCTTTGGTATGTCATAACTATTACACAAAATGTACTAGATATTACTGATAGTGATGCCAAAGCTATATTATTTAATAGGATTTAATATTATGCGTTTACTAAAGGCAGAAAAGGTCAGAAAAAAGTACCGAATTTATTCATTCGTTTGCCAAATTGAATTTATTTAGAAAGGATATCTTACTCAACTACCACTAAATACTGGTCATTCACATTTTAAAACAAGAGCACTGTCTAGCGGGTACAGACGTCTCTGTTAAATAGAAATATTGTACAGTGTATTTACGAGGAGGTAAATGCTTATGTAGCATTTGATGAAAGGCTTATGTTAAACGATTGTGTTTATTTTCAAAAAAAATCATATATTGTCCGTAAATATTGACCTTGCACTCATTAATCTTTGCCAATATTTTTCGGGCGTTTTAGTTAATTAACGCAATATTTATATCCTAAAACTATCTATATTTTAAAGTTACTCAGTGTCACTGTGGGTCTGACTTCCACCCACGTTACCACGGGTATCATTTCTTTAAAGTAACGTAATGTAATTTTATTGCTACCTGTTTTATTTTTAAGAATTTTAATTGTTTTCTCTTGAAGTATTTATTTTCTAGTACGCTTGTGACAGGTAATGTCTTTTTGTCTGAGATAGTTTTAATAGTCCACTGTTTTACAACCTGTGAGTAAGATAACTTTTAATAAATGGACCATAAATATCACGATACGTTTGACAAATAAGTGGTTAGTTTGCAAATGAAATTTGAGGGAAAAGACATGGCCAAAACTCGAACCCGCTACCCTGATATTGGCAGCTAAACGATTTGTCCAATCAGCTACCAGCACAGTATATCAACTAAGAATTATATATGTAGTATTTATATTGCTATCTATGTTTGGACATAATAGATAATTTTACGGAAATATACGAAATATTCATGAGTGCTAGGTCAATATTAAAGGAAAGTACGACCACGAGAAAAAAAAAATATTCTCGGAACAGTGTATACTACGGTGATTTTGTTTTGCTCCGTGAATGCTTTTCTTTTCAGTTCATGATAATATTAGTATTATACATTTCATTCTTTCAATATTGGCTTTCATTCTGCATACATGTACAAGTTCGAAAACATGCAAAACGTTTGACCTTTGAAAAGGCCGGATAATATAAATTCCACTACATATGTTGACAGCATGGATTTATTAATCATTTTTTCATTAGTATTGACATGGGAAAAGCTTAATCCATCCTAATTGCTTGTATTGAAATATCAATCAATATAAACATTGAATCAAAATTGTTTGAAACATGCAAGAAGAAGGATGAATTACCCCGGAGGTCTTTGATCCCGTATTCCAGAATATACGGGAAATATACGGGGTTGCATACGAAACATATACGGGAAATATACATCCCGTATTTTCGTAATATAAAATCATTTCAAGATGGTATTTCCAACTTGTTGTTTTCGTATATCTTTCTGAATGTAATTAATTCCATATGGATTAAAAATTAAACGTGGAACCCACACAATTAATCTAGTTACAATTACCCTACCTGGATCAGCAGCATTAGCTCTAAAAATTAATTCATCATCATTTGTTAATTGAAGTGTTATTTGTATTTGACTTGGAGGTAACATGTTTTGTTCCAAACCTTGAAAAAATGAATAATTTTTAATGGAATTTTAGTTTTTACCTCTTTACCACCCCGGATTAATCTTTTTTCTAAAAGCAAAACCTTTATTATCATCAGCAGCAGCAGTAGCAGTAGTATCTAAATAAATAAATTCATTTGTTCCAGTTGTTTCTGCATAATCCTTAGATAGTTCAACTAAATCCTTTACATTTATTACCTTGTATAAATTATTACAATCATAAACAATTTTTCCATTTTGTTTTACTATAAGCTGATCAATTAATGAAGCTGCATTATTAATTAAAGCAATTCGATCTCCGTCAGCATAATTATTACCATAAGCAAGCTTATTTACTTTAAAACTTACTTCAAAATAACCATTAAACCAATCAAAATATGAACTTCTTTCAATAATTGTAAAGTGATACCCACTTTTTTGTTGTTTAACATCATTTCCCAAGACAGAAATTAAAGCTGTATCTAATTGAATAGGAGTTAGTTCGTATCTTTCACAGAACTGTTTTGTTCTAAACATGTATATTATATATTATTTTATTTTTTATAAATTAATCTGTTAATACGTTTACGCTGAGCTGAAGCTGCCGCAGACGACAGGGAACCAAAGTTCGCTCCCGATCCTGACAATAATCTATTTAATCTTATATTAATATCCTCCTCCTCATTATTTGAATTTGTTTTTTGTAATTCCTTAGCAATTAAATTACCAACTGCCGGAGAAGTTTTCTTTTTAAATGTTTCAACAATTTTATTAGCAGCTAAATTTCCGACTTCCGTTTCAACCTTTTTATTCCACTTTCAATTGCTGCTTTTCCTGCTGTTTCCAAAGCTTTTTTTTCAGCTGATGCAACTCCTCTTGAAATCAATTTCGTTAAAGTGTCAAAGATACCTGAGCCTTGTATATTTTCTTCTCCCGTGTGAGCATCAACATAAATAAATATTCCTTTATTTTTGTCGTAAACTTTCTTGTACATTATATAAAACTAAAATTTATAATTTCATATTTCTTTTAATATTAGTGTAAAACTTGTTTCAACCCCATTAAAATTGATTATATTCTTATTGAATTTATAATATTTTTATTAATTTCAGAATATCCAACTCTGTTTGGTTCTTTTGTAAAAGGCGAGATATTGTTAAATCTGCAGTACTTAAAGCATAGATAATATCACTAAAATTACCATCAACAAGTGAATTATCAATAAGATCACAATGAATGTAAATTGTATCCACAGAGTTAGTTATATTTGGTGTTGTAGTTCCCCATTCAGTATTTTTCAATGTTTTTTTTTCTCAAATCCAAGCAATGTATGAAAATTTGACATTCTTAAATCCAACATAAAATTATCATGAATTGAAATCAAAATCTTAAAACTACTTATATTAAATTCCAGACTTATTGGAGCAATGTCTGATTTATCAAATTCATAATCACCATTGGTCATTAAGGTTTCTTTGATATAATTATTAATATCTGTGTAACTGTAAGAACCATTTATAAATATAATATCTTTCCATTCTTTACCATTATTGTAACGAATTCTTTTATTGTCATATTCATCACTAATATTATGCCAAGAGTAAGTCATAGTGTTAATACTATCCAAACCAACAACATAAGTTTTATTTTTATCTAAAATTAAAGAACGACTAAATCTGATTGTAAAATCACTTGGAGTATTTTTATTATCATCTTTAACTGTTTCAGAACTTAATGCTATTTTTTGTTCCATTTATATATTCAAGAAAAATATTTTTTTTATATAACATTTCATGTTGTTCTGGTAACAATTCATTCATTTTTAATAATTGGTCTACTACCCTAATACCTTCATTTTTTAGTAATTCATTATTATTTCCAGCATCAATTGAACCACAAATTAACTCCAAGTCATTAATTGGTTTATAAATGTCATTATACATTTCTTGACTAGTAGCATTTCTTATTTTTTCTCTTCTTATTTCTTCTCTTTAAGTTTTTACTTTTTTGTTCAACTAGGTTGTTTAGTTCTCTTATTTCTTTAAGTTTTGCTAACATATATATAATAATGTAAGATAATGTAAAATAATGTAAGACATTGTAAGATAATGTAATATTATTATATAATGAAATTCCAAATTATGATACAAAAAGTGATAAATCTAATAACTTTAAACAAATTAAGCAATATCCTTTTATGCCGGATTCATGTTTTAGAATGTTAATATGTGGATATTCTGGATCTGGAAAAACAAATACACTAATGCATATGCTACGGAAACCTCTTATATATTATGACAAATTATACCTATATGCTAAAAACCTAGAACAATCTAAATATCAGGATTTAATTAAATTCATAAATGGAATTGCAAAAAGAATTAAAGTAGATCCAAATGAAATACTTGAATGTTCTAATAATGAAATAATTGATGTTAATGATCTTGAATCAGAAAAACAAAAAGTAGTAATATTTGATGATTTTGTATATGAAGATAAAAAGGTTCAAAATGAAATAACAAAATACTTTATTCAAGGACGTCACAAAAACTGTTGTGTTATTTACTTAAGTCAGTCTTACTATAAAACACCAAAAGATATTCGAATTAACTGTTCACATTATATTTTGTTTGAAATTCCAGGTAAAAGGGAAAATGATATGATTTGTAATGAACAAAATATTAACCCTAACTCTTTTGCTAATGCAACAAAACAAAAATATAATTTCTTATATATTGACAAACCAAGGACGTTTTCAAGAAAAAACTTTACAGGAATTATATAGATGGGACTTTTTAATGATGTAAAACAAATAAGTGAACCTGACAGTATAAGTAAAGTTAAATTTGATATTGATTTAAGTGATTATGCTACTTAAAAACAATTCAAAAAACTTAAAAAGGAAACGGAATCGTATCTTCACAGAAATAAGGAACTTGATAACACAATGAACAAAGCATTAGATATGGGAGGTAATGAAATAATCAACCTAGGAAATCCAGATAAACCCAACGATGCAGTTTCAAGACGGTTTATGTATAAAAAAGTTCAAAGTGTAATAGATGACTATAATCTTGAAGATATTAAAAGTATAAAACAAACACTAGAAGCAGAAGTAAAGAATATTGAAGAATTAACAAAAGATTTAAAAAAGAGTGAACTATTAATAGTTCAATTACAAGGTAAAATTGAAGAAGAAATGAAAGCTATGGTTAATTCTATTAAAGACCTTGAAGAGAAATCTGATTTGACTGATGACGACATAAAAAAAGTATTTAGAACCAATTTTGAAATGTTATACAATCAAGTTCAGGAATTAAAAGATAGTATGATTAAACATGAAGAACTAAAAGACAAGATTATTGAAGCTGAGAAAAAGTTACAAAATATGTATCAGTTAGAAATCAGAACAGAAATAAATAAACTAAATACTGAAACTGAAAAAAAAGAATCAGGATTTATTCGATACATTTTCAAGTAAATTTGCAGAATATAAATTTGAACGGAGAGGTGATGACCATGACACAGCATTAGATAACCTTAAAAAGAGCTTAATTCTAAAATAGAAAATTTTAAGAAACAACTTCGGATCTTGATTAGTACTGTTGACACACGTCACAATTTAAAGTACGCAGACTTAAGAAAACTGACAGGTCTGTTACAAAAAGATATTAATGAATTTAATGATAAAATTAAAAAAATAATAAATGATCTTGACTCTGTAGTTGAAATATCAGCTAAACAAGGAGAATCAATTACTGCTAATGCTAAATAATTAACATAATTAATGATCAGCTAGATGCATATGATAATCAAGACGTTGTTTTTGAAAGACGAATAGACAATATATATAATGTTTTTTTAAAACAAGAAACACAATTAGTTAGAACAAAAAATACTGTTGACAATTTGTCTGCTTTTGATGTAGCTACAACAAAACGACTTGATGATTTAGCTGAAGTAATTCTTGAACATGAAAATGAATATAAAACAATAAAAAAAGAACTAGAAAAAGTAAGACGTGAAGTGTTTCTTTTTGAATACAAAAGTAAAGATGATTATAAAATATCACGCGACGGCCTTAAAAGATATTCTCGCATATCAATATTAATAAGAAAGTATTATGATAGCCACGGTGTCTGGATATTATCATTATATACTTTGGTGGATGTGGATTATATTGAAGGGAAAGGCCTGGTTAATGTGGGCTATTTTGATTTATTTAATTTGAAATCTGGAAAGTCGTAGATTATAAAGATTTTATAAACATAAACCAAGAATATAAACTAGCTGTACCGGGTGTACCTTTAAAAAATGTGTTTTCAGTTAAAAAAGCCGGAATTTATATAATAGATACTAGGTTTTATTTAAAGTCAAATGTAAGGGGGGAAACAGCATGCCTAATATCACATTTAGTTTTTAGGTGGTGGCGAGAGGGTTTTATCGGTGAATTTCCCTCCAGGAGTGTAAATATAACACCCGTGGTTAGTGACATCAGTAACATCAGTGACCTCAGTGACGCTGATATAGTATATATGTTCAGTAAAAATCCGTCAGTATCTGTGTATGAGAAAAAAATCAAAATTAATCTAACAGAAAAGACAATGTTTGACATTAATCCTTATAACGGCGATCCAACATTCTTCGATACAAGATTTTATCTTTTGCCAGGTAGTTATGTCAAATTCTACATATTGGATGAATATATGAATTATAAATGAAGTAAACTTTTGAATTAAAGCATTATTTAAAGTTTTAATTAATTACTGTGTTTTAATTTAACTGGAATAATAAATATAATGGGAATATTCAATAATATAAATGAAAAAGTAAATAAAATAGAAAAACAAATAATAAGAAAACCTCCATTGTTTTTAACATCTGCAACAGAAGATGTTGCTGGATTATTTCAATGGAAAGTTGTAAATGCTAGTCCTGGTTTGGTTCAAAATGGTAATAATGTAGGAATCAAGCATATTTGCATTTTAATTGTTCTTATAGATGCAATTAAATTAGATAAAGGAGAAGCGAAATTGGAATTAAAATGCAAAGAAAATAAAATTCTTCAAAGTTACAATGTAAAAAATAACAGAAAAAAATGAATCTATTTCTATTGATTATGCAAATCAATTTCAAACAAATGATGTAATTTATATTAATTCTTTAAACTTTAAGAATATTCAATTAACAATTTATGGTTCTATAATTTAAGAATTAATTTAAGAATAAGCTAATGTATCAATACCATTATCAAGAATATATCTTTTATCGTCATAACATGATAAAGATGTTTTAATTACAACAAAACTGGAAAGATTGTGTTTATCAGAACGAATAACTTTAAATGTATGGTTAATTTGAGTTGAATTAAACAAAGTATCTTTGTAATTTTTATGAACTATTGTTTTATTTACAACATGTTTTTAATTCCTTTACATTTTTTAACATTAAGAAGCAGCAGATTTAATGTATAAAGTATATAATTTGAAAAATATAGGGACGTTATCAAAGTTATTTATAAATAAGGGAAAATTGTGGGAAAAGTAATCAGAACTTCATGTTCTTTGAGAAAAAAAAATGAAATTTCCTAATCGATACACATTTTCTACGGTCTGTATGGTAATGTATTGATTGTCTATATGGTAATTTTTTGATTGATCTTTATAAACATTATTGGAAAACTAAACTAATCGCTTAGAATGAAATCATTAGAGAAGAAGTAATAAATGAAAAGGTAGATCATGACTTGATTGATGTAACAATAGTGAAAAACATTCAAAGCTTTCTAGACACATAACAGAAATGTCAGGCTTACATATTTAGGAAAGATCTATGAAATTTAAATTAAAATAATCTTGAAAAAAATAGGTATAAACTACAAAAATTACTTAAGAAATAATAAGTTCCAAAGTGTGGTTTATCGTAGAATAACCCGTGTTTTGAGTTCTTATGCGTAAGAATATATTTTGTTTCGCATAAGAACGAAAAACTAGGGTTATTCTACGATAAATCACACTTGGGAACGTGTATTTTCGATTCTAACACGACATACTAGTATCAACAGTGTTAGAAAAAAAAGTAACTATTTTTACGACCGTGCTACGCACCTGAATCGGATGACGTCATTGCACGCGAGTGGTTTATTGCAGAATAATCCGAGATAGATTTTGTCTTCCTTTGGTTTTAGAGAGAAAATAAAAATCCAAAAAGTTTTATTTTCTTTCTTTTCTTTTTCTTTTTCACATGGTTCTTACAGCTTTACAGATGTCAATGATTATATCAGTGAAACATTAATAACATACGGTTATTTAGATTGTGATTCGATATTCTGGTTTTAAGTTTTTAATTTGATATAAGTAGTTATATAATGTCTGTTCCTGATGGTATTTTGTTGGACTTAAGAATGTCAAATTTTCATACAATTACTGGCTTCTAGAAAGCATATTTACTCAAATCGAATGGAGGTCTAAACCATAATATAGTACTAAGTTTGTACACACAATATACGTTCATTGCAATCAAATTGATAATTCCCTTGCTAACGAACATTTTGGAAATGTTTTGGAAGCTCTAACGTCTGCAGAGATCAAACCAGATTTGGATATTCTGAAATTAATACAATTATCATCAATTCATTTGAAATTTATACTACGGACATGGTAGGTAGAATGAAAACTTTTATTAGTTTGAAACAAATTTTACATTAATTTCAAAATAACTATAATACGAATCAGGACCTATTGTTCTCTGAGAAATTGTTGCTTCCGAATCATTGATTTAATGACCAAAACGTTTACGATGAAACAGGACAGAAAAGAAGAGAACATACGTTATTTTTCACTTGTACATAGGTGTAATGTGTGTAAGGCCATTCAAAATTTCTTAATGGGTAATCATATGCTTGCATCGGATTATTGTCATTAAAAATTGCAACACAACAGGCATGTTAAAAGTATAAATATTTACATACGTCGTAACAAAATGACATCCGTATCTGCAGAAGTTTTGTTCTCGAAAATACGCCGGTTTTTAAACCGTTACCGGATATATGTACTCGAAAGTTCGCCAAACTCAAAAATAAGCCGGTATCGACAATAAGCCACCAAATCCTTACGAAATTTTAAAATAAGGCGCAGCTTACTTTCGGGATTTCAGAGTATTGTATTATTGCCCTGATGAATTAAGACGCTTTTTGACATATCCAATTAAGTAGTATAAAAAGAGAATGTAACTCAACCGGTTTTAACTGTTTACGGGATTTTCAGGAGTAAAACTGTACTGTTGACAGTAGTAACGTCGTTTGGTAACGACGTCGTTTAATTGTGGTTAGGGACGTCACTCTTTGGATTTTTTAAAGGGACGTCACAATATATTTATGTCAATATCTATGACTTATGTTTCTTTTTATCTATCTTTCACTTGAAGATATATTCTGTCATCGGTTTAATCTACGTAATGCTGACGAAGTGGGGATGACTGTTTATAATGTTAGCATAACTTTAAATCCAATCCGTTTGCTGTTCTTTTCATTTCAATACATGATTATTTAAATTGTATGTTATGTAAATATGTAGAAATGAAAATTATATGCAATAAAATACGATAAAGTACTGTAAAATGTATCTATGAATGTGTTATTCGCATTCAGTTCTGAAGCAAAAGTAATAATTTATAAAGTTTCTTCTCTCCTTCTTTTGAATCTGTCCAGTTCTTGTAACTTGTAAATTGATATTATTCTGAATTTTTGCGTCAAATCTTTTGAGCATTCTGCAATATGACGTCTAACTGGTAACAGATCGTTTTCCGGATTCCTTATGTTGGTTATGAACAGTTACTCGATTTTGTAAATGAGACCTTTCTCCAATATAATCTTTTGAACACCCGGAACATTTCATTGCACATATGATATTTTGTATTTCACAAGTACCGGAAAATTTGATATTAAATTGTCGACCATTTTATGTTAAAAAATTCAAACCTTTTTTCGGTTTGTGTGTCAACTTGATACATAAGGTATTAAATGTTCACCTTGTTGTTCATTGGTCTTTCTTAATTATTTTTGAACAGTTAATAATGCTCTTTGTATTCTAGTTTCAATTAGTTTTAGAGGATATTATTGAGGATCCCATTTGTTTTCATTTCCATAATTCGTAAATGTAAAGTTTCTTTCTTTGAAATAATTGTAAAAAGCGTCTTGATAGAGAAAAGGGAATATTCTGCTTTGTATGTTTAGGATGACACGAATTGAACAATAAATACTGTTTATAATACTGTTGATTTATAATAAATGTCTGTTTCAATTTATCTTCCTTTCATTTTGACCACAATGTCTAGAAAAAACCTTTTATCTGTAGTGATTTACATGGTGAACCTTAGAGCTGCATGGAGTTTATATAGTGTTATACTAAAATGTTTACTTCCACTCTCTATTTTGGTCATAAAATATAACACAACACAATAAAATAAGTATACTATTATACGGAAAACAAAATATTTTCTAACATAAATGTGTACATGTTTAGATCGAAAAAGTATAGGGAAAGATACGAACAGACACCTATTCAATTCGAAACTGCTTTAATATATGTGTATGGAAATAATATTTAGCAACACAAAAGTAGGCATCACTCCACAATTAATGATAGAAGTTCATACTTCAATTGGTTTAATGGCTATTTTGAAAAACAAAGACAAATATCAAACAGGGAATGCCACGCACCAAAAACACAGCCTCCTCAAAACGAAACCCACAGCACGCAGACGCGTGCACCACTCACACACACACACACACACACACACAGCCAACACATTAGGACAAAATGAACAAACAAAGGAACACACACACACACACAAAGCCAACACATCAGGACAAAACGAACAAACAAAGGAACACAGTGGGGCACCGCCTTGGAACGGTCAGTGGCAAAAACACCACTGGGGAGCTTAAACCGGTTTATGGTGCGCACCCAACCTCACTCTTACCCCCACCATGTTCCAAAGACACGGGACAGTGTAAATAAAAGTAATCCCCTCCAGGTGAATCTCTAACACACGTAATGGAAACAAAAAGGCATGGCATGTAAAACACAAAAATGCTCGTGAATAAATAAATAAAAAAGCAAACCTTAAGAACCAAAAACGTATGTACTCAATGCCTTTTCAGAAGACAGAGCAACAAGAGAAACACACTTATGGGCCCGACGAAACAGGCCAGAAGACAAATATCAAAACAGTTCAGTCCTGGTAGGATTTATAAACTGCTTATCATAGAGTACTCCCCCTCTTCCGTCAGACACAATCAAAGTGGGAAGCGTAGTGTCCAATTGTAAACGGGTTGAACACTTAACATGCGGTATGTCTCAAAACAGTTGGGTCGTAACCTCTTTAAATAAAAAGTTTTATAATTTTATCAAGTACATTTGGAAAATTACCATACTGCGAAAAATATGTGCATATACGGGAGTTTACGGTCCCGTATATGTCTAATATACGAATATCATATAAAAGGTATCTTTCCTGAAAGTATGATCAAAACCTACGCCTTAAACATACTTTTGGATCTTGACAATCCCTAACTTTGAATACTGACATAAACTGTTGAAACGTATTTATGCTAAGTATGAATGAACGGATCCATGTGAGAAAAACATAAATGTCCAATTAAAGAATACGGGTTTCCCGTATATGGAATGTTCCATATACGGGAAAAATGTTTCCGTATACGCCCGTATATTAGAAGTATACGGAATGCGTACACTCCCGTATACGGAACCATTTTCCGCAGGCCATGACCCAATATCTTACGAAGTTTGTAAACCACATCCCCATAAAAAACGGGTTTAGAAATACCTTCTCGCAGAAGTGTCTTTAAATTACTATTGAATTTTAAAACTAAATCAGAATTACGATAGTAAAATTTAGCAAAATATTTACGCAATTTGTAATAACTGTAGCCTTGCAGAAGAAGTTTACTTGTAATAGATTGATTACGTTCATTGAAATGCTTGACATGACTACACGCTCTGGCAAACCGAATTAATTGAGAAATATATACCCCATAAGATGTAGCCTGAGGTATATCCCCATCCAAATGGGGAAAATTTACAATACTAAAATTAAAATCATCCCTCTTGTCATAAATTTTGGTATGTATAATATTGTCATAAATAGAGAGATGTAAATCTAAAAAATTTAAAGTAAATTATCTTGCCGATGGTAATAATTATGATGATGTTTATCAAATTGCTTTAACCAATAATGCAGGTTCAGTAATTTATCAACTCGTTTCTAAACAAACTAAGACAAAATGTTTATGATTATGATAATTTGTATACAGTAGTAAATATATGAAAAAAAATCTAAACTTCTAAAGACAATTCAAAATCAACTAGAATATTTTATTTTTTTAGACAGTACCGCTACTGCTGAATGAATAGTATAGTAAAGGCTGCGTTATAGGAAGTCATTTATCCAAGGTATGGAAAGAAACAAGTAGGGGTCACCGTGCATCTTAGAGATTTATTAAGAAAAAACTGTCAAAAACTGGTGAATTTTGATATTTTGTGCTCTTTGTTTATTTAATTTATATTTTCTAGATAAAATAAAGTGATACCTTGAAAATGTTTATTTCAATTATAGCTTATCATTATATATATCAGTCAGGAGAATATCAAAACCAAACCTGATCTACTTTCATAGATATTTGAAATTACCTACCCCTGCCCCGTTGTAAAACTTATGTCAATTTTATGCACATACCAGCCAAAAATAAAGGTGAATTTTCTTTTCCGCAAATGCTTAAATGGTACTTTATTAGCCATACTTTAATGAGTTAGCATTAATTTTCGGCCAAACTTCTGTTGGAAAGCAATATTTGAAGAAACATTTTTCCAAATGGCGGATATCCTGAAAAAAAAGGCTCGTACATCCTTAAATTCAATAATGCGAATCAGAACACTTATTTTATGTGAAGCACATTTAAATGCTTCTTACTGTTCTTACAGTTTGACATATATAGGATTCAATAAGTTTCAGCATTATATTGACCACTTTAAGGGCAAAAGCTCTCTTTATCATGAAGAAGTTCTTTTTTTCTATAAGGCTATTTAAAATTTTGAAAGGTCAAATATTTATTTTTTAACATAAACTCTTAGTGCATTTTATAGTCACACTTGAACAGAATTTATGTCAATTTAATTTAAATAAGGTGCACCTAATTAATCTTGTGTCCTGAACTGTTAGGTTAAGAGTAATGAGAATGGGCATAGGGGGATTTCATTCTTTATTTCAAATCCATTTCAATTTTGACATATTGAGTAACATTTAAACTGCAAACTGTTTTTCTAAAACAATAAACAGGCATTTGCAGCTTAAAACATGCTGAATTATAGGTTACAATTGATGCAATTATATATTTTAATTTTCAGCGTTTAACGTTTTACTTCTGTAGAGTATGGGATTTCTTAGTTAGGCTTTTTTCCCCTAACTGAATAACATAAAGGGAGGTAATAAATTTAGTACAAAATACCCCAAATCGTGAACTTTGGCCAAAATCTACAAAAATGTGTCCGAATGCTCCATTGAAATTTACGGTTGTTTTTAAAAAAAAAATCTCATTTCCCTCTATTCAAATCCTCTTTACTACTGAGACCTGTATACTTTTCAAGATGTAAAGCACAATATAAACAGATGCTTTGATCCCTAAAGATCAGATTTCTTGCATTTGCAAATCTAGATCATACTAGAATCAGATAATTATTTGGAAATACTAGTTTGGTATTATGCCTTGTTCATATCTCCTTAAAGTTTGCAAGTACAAAAAATAAAAGACACAAAACAAAATAGGCAAAGACACAAAACAAAATAGGCACACATCCCTGTTTTCATTTTTCTTTTTAAAAAAAGACGTTTGGGATCCTAGGCATATAACATTAACATTGAATTTTCCACCAACAGTAATTTTTGTTTCTATACAATTGTTATGTATTTACAAAAATTCAATGAAATACTATCAGAAACGAACTTGTAATTTTTTAAACTGCGGCGGCTTGAAGGGGGTTTATGTCCATGACCGATATCCACTAAACAAAAAAAATAAAGATATAATAAATATGAGGTAAATTGAATATAAAGCTAATTTAACAGATGCATTAAAAATCGCAAAAGCACACTTAAAGGTCAAAGCAGAGGTTCTCTTAGTGCTATTGCTGGTTTGTTCGGTAAAGCAGTCTAACAAGTAAGAGCAAAAGGTGCTCCAAAATATTGTCTTCTCATCGCGGGGCATTAAGTGGTTTACCGAGTCTACAATTTTTTGGGGGGCAGGGAATGGTATCATCCCCAAACAATAAAAACAGAATGTAGCAACAAATCTATCACCTAGTCAAAAACATTAATTAAAGACTTTCATTTAAACAGCAAATGTAAAATTTACAAAAAAAACAAAATAGAATGGCTGTTTTATTGGGTTGTTAGTTTTGGAATACCTTTGATTACATTATCGTTGAGTTGTAACTGACCGGCCAGCGTATACAACTTGATTTATAGCAAAGAACGTAGTGCCGAGTTCCTTTTTTAACTTTGAAATTGAACAATTGGTTAATCAGTTAAAACTTTAATTCTTTAAGGATGCATTAAGTAGAAACAATTTGCATGAAACTAAAATTTTCGGAAAGCAATATGCTTTATCGAAATGTCACGGTCAGCAGCAGTAAGGTAGAATAATAAATTTAGATAACTCTATTGGGTATTCGGTGTGTTATGTCGATAATATATATTTTGATCCACTTGAATTACCATCTCCGAAGGAATTAATGAAATATAAACAATCAGTTCAGTATATCAAAATAAAATGTCAAGACGAAACAAATGAACTATGTGGTTGCTATTATTATATATATATATATATATATATATATATATATATATATATATATATATATATATATATATATATATATATATATATATATATATATATAGACACACACACAAGCATTTCTTATTTCTTATTTCATATCCGAAAAATCGATATTTCTAACGCGGCATGATATATTCCGCATCAAGAACACGACATTGGTGTCGCAAAAATTTGCTGCCTGAATATGTTATGAATATTTTAATAACAACGACTCGGTGTCGGGAAAATTCGCGTGTGTAAACCTGTAATAATAGGAATTCGTTTACTCCGTTATTTTACAATTGTGAATGTCTATTTTTTTCTAAAGTAGTTATTATCATTGTTGTTGTTTTTTTTTTTTTTTGTTACATATGTTCCTCAATCAACGCATTATTTTAATTTTTTTAATAAACAAGTGCATTTGTTGATTTGAGATTTTGGAAGGAACAGAAACATACATTGCATTTTTATATACAAAAATATAGTTCATTGATGTTTATGATATTTTGTAATAAAATCCGTTTTAAATGAAATAATATGATAAGCTGAGAGTTCCTTTCAATATGATTTCTAGCTTTACAATTGCATTCGATATACATTGCTGTACTTCAACAAGCAGAACCAAAACGAAGGTTTTGAAACAGTGTCATGTATATATTTTTTTCAATCTATAGGGATGCGTAACAACGATAGAAGCTATAACATTTTTTTCAAACTTGTATTTGTAATGAATTTCAGATGGATATATAGTGCAATTCTTTAACAATTAAAGTGCAGTAGATATTTTCCTTATATAAGACAGAGTATGTTCATCGCATTTATACTGATGCTGAAGTACCTCGTTTTAGTTTGGCAATTATGATAAAAAATCAAAGTTCTAAAATACTATGAGTTGAAAGCAAACTTGTAGTATGTGCTAAAAGGATAAAGTGTTCAAATGCTAAAGGTTTGAAAAAATCCATTTCATGACCAAGCTCTGACCTACCACCTCTAAGGTTGAACCTCTTGGTTATGCCTTTTAGTTAAACACACGTAAAGGACTGCTTTGGGGATTAAGAGGGTTGCAGTACAATACTTTATAGTGAAAATGTTAAGTTGCAAAGTTAAAACGGCAATTTCTGATAACTATCTAGAAAGTCCATCGGCTGTAAAAATTGACACTTTTTTAAACATGTTTGAACGTAGCATTGTATTCGCATTGTCCACTTTATCCAAATATAAACTTGTGCCTAATTCCTCAACCCTAAAAATATAGTATCTGTGCGTACAGTTGAATTCTTATTATCAAATAATTCATTTAATCAGGTATTGAAAATATATTTCATTTGTTTCACGGCGAAATATCCAAATATATTTCATTCAGTTTTCAATAATTTTGATAGCTATGTAATAAATAACAGACATGTGTGTGCAACTGTATGATCGAAGAATCATTCATTGAGTAGCAATACTGTTTCGAGATAGACAGTCGGGAAAATACCATAAGCGAAAAATGATTTCGGTCGTCACGATTATTTGAATTAAATTATAAAAGCTTGTCTTAGATCAGTTTAAATTATGGACATAAGGTATATAGTAAAAAGCCAGAAAATAAACTACTAGGGTCTTATGTCTTATTAATTGGATCGAAGAAGGGCGCTAAGTCAAATTTAAATTTCTTTGCGTTTGATCTCGTAAGTGAGAAGCAGACAATAGCGTTTTCTCTGCCGTCATGTTTTTTGTTTATTTCTTTAACTGGAAATTAAAAAGTATATTTTAGATCATTGTCTGTTTAGAAGGGAGATTATGATCTTTCAATGTGTTAAGGAGTTGACAAACACAAACATTGAAACTAATTTAAATAAAATTCCGAAAAATGTTTTCACTGTAAAAATGTAAAATATTAATCAAATTACATTTTAGCGATGCTCTATTACCCTTAGGATTTTCAAACCATGTATTTTCACTTTTTAGCATTTAGAATCAGTATTGATATGTCATACTTCTCTATATATGTTTGAGTAGGTATATATACTATTTTGACAGTTGATCTGCGAATACAAATATAAAATAGGACACCAGGATTCTACGGAGTCATTGCCAAAGAGTCCTATATTCTAGAAATATTTTGCTGCGTTTTCAATGCAGTCTTCAAAATAGTATTTTGCAATCTGATTATGTACAAAATAATTTGTAATATAAAATATAATCACATCCTGGACACTTTATGTTGTTGCTGACGTTAGGCATCTTTTATCTGAACTAATTTTCGTGCTATTTTTTTCATTTTTTCTGCTTAACTTGTTTACTTGAACATCATTTACATCGCTTTGGAATTTAACGCGTATTGCATTTATTAGGAGCTTTAAACATTTTTAATGCAATAACATCAGATTTTCTCATTTTTCCATTAACGTATACACTTCCAACATGTTCATATCCAACACGAGAAGTAGGAAAAGGCACTCCTCCGAAACGTAGGCAAGAAACTGAGTCATGTTGCATGACAGAACATTTTATATCCGGCCAAACTATAGCATTAAGGAAATCGGAATCGCTTGTATATTCTTCATTCAACATGTTTTCATAAAGAGCATTTTCCATATTTGGGTATGTGTCCCCCATTCCACCCCACATACCAGCGTTTATAAAATACCTCTGGTTAGGGTGATCACGCATTGTATGTAATTTTTTGCCGGAGTATATCCATTCGTTGACTGCCACTTTCTCGCGAAAACTTAATCTAGAATCAATATCTCGTATGATATAACGGGAAATGTTTCTTTCAGATGCAATAAGAAATCTCCAGGATCTTTTGTTTTTGATCATACTTGATGACATATCTATGCATTTAATGATAGACTGATCACAAACAGTATCCAGAACTGATTTTGGAACGCTGTTATCATGATAAATCCATATCTGCCATCCTGGGTATACTCTTGTTACGAGAAATGCATTTTCCAAAGCGCCGATCGTGTATCTAGGATCTGAACCGTATAGCGAATATGAAATTACACAAAGTGTTCTATCAGTGTTTAAGCTGTTTTTAAAACTTGTATATTTGCCTTTCGAACCATGCATTGCTCTTTTTAACAGGTCAGCATTAAATGATTCTGTGTTAACAGGTAATGCAGATAGATATTTGGGATAATATATTTTCTGAAGCCATGTTAGTGAGTCAATAATATTCAGTTTAGATGGAAATAGGCTATCAAACAAAGTAAAATGTGTTTTATGAACCATTGCTGTTGTGTTCTTATTGCAACAATATTGAAAAGCAGCACCGACATCTGATGGACAATGTCCTTTTAATGAATATATAGCCTGCGTCGTCCAAGTATTTAGATTAAACACTGTGATATAACTAGACACTACAAAATAATCATTTTGATCAATTAGTGCTTTCTCAGCTAGCGAATTGATTCCGTCAGAAAAAGATTTATTATTTAATGTCATAACAGAAAATTCCTTGTATTTAGACGAAATATGTTGTCGTAAACTTTCTGTAACACCGACGTAGATTGTGTAAATATAATCATTTTCCACTGTCCTAAAAATAGATTGAATGTTTTGTTCTAACAATTTTGCAGTCATCAATGATAATGTGTCTTTGTTTTCTTTGTAGTTAAACATTATCAAAATACCAATTCTATAGGTTTTGTTAAAATGATTCGGTACAAACTTCGCAGTAGAGTATGACGTAATTTGCCTGTCCTCAGAATTAGTGCTGTTGTTTGTCATGAATTCAAATACTAGAAATGCTAGAAAACCCAACAATAACAACTTATGTTTATTGAATTTAAATGTTTCTCTTTTAACGATAGGCATGCTGACCTGTCTTAATATACTGCAAGCTCTTCTCGCGAGTTTTACAGGTTGACCTAAGTGCATGCCAGCATTGGTAGCAGCAGCCAAAGTTTGAGGAAAAGGTCTTCGCATTGTTTAGTACGTTTTCCTTATTGATTCACTGTTCTGAAAAAAAAGAAACATATACGAAATTATTGAAAATGTTTTATTGAGTTGTAAATTTCTGTTTGGAAATACCTTAATTACGTTAAATTTTTCAAATAAATCAACAGTGTACCTAATATATCCCTGAATATGAAAAACGAAAACTTACATTTAAACCAGCTAAAGCAGATATCTCCACGACAAAATATTGCATTTATTTGACTTGTCTTCTTGGTAGTAGGGTATATATCTAAGTATACATGTATTGCTTTAAACGTTATAAATATATTCAAAAATTATTTTCATTGATTGTCTACGCCTACGACAAATATTTGATCTTGATTAAATCCAATATAGTACTGAATAACAAATACTTAGTATCAGATCAGTGTTTTAATGTAAACGAATGTAAATTGATGGATTCCTGAACAGAAGGGCATGTGGAATCTGTGTCTTGTCTTTTTTTTCATAATAATCTTTCTGTAGCTTAAAAATGCAATATAATGCGTTATATGTTTTCCTCAATAAAGTACCAACCCAAAACGCCCTGTCATCTGCCCCACCAGAGCCAAAAATCTACTAACTCACTATTGACTTTGTTTCTGCCCTTTCGAAATTGCTGCCTTGTTTTCGCAATTTTTAAGTGACATTCAAAATTATGGTGAGTGTCATGCTTGTGATAACGAGAAATAAAAGTTATATTAAAAAATGAATTCATGCTTTTGGTAGTGCTATTATTTCTTTTTACGCGCAAATGTTATGAAAAGTTAAAACTTTTTGACCTTTTCCAAAAACAACAAAATGGTAATTAAAAAGTGCACAGGAACGGTAAAATCATCACCTTTGAAAACAATTCATTTTGTTATCGTGTCATGGTTTCATACAAGAATAGAGACACTAAACTTTGGATATGTTGGTATCCTCGACTTCGACTCAGACAATAGCAAACTAAAATGTTAGGATAGATCTCCCAAAAACACAGAGCACATATATCGCAAACTAGACCCACAACAAATACATCCGTAGTGGAGAGATATTGCCTTTACAATCTTACAACAGGTACATTTTAAGTGTATGCAAAATGCTAAACAACGGTATGGAGTAGAAAGAAGCAAGGAGGAATATTAGACAAGGAAAGTCACGCTCTAAATTCGCAGCATCAAGTGTGCATGTATTGAGAAATAAAATAGCTTAAGAATTGCGGAACATGTTCCGCCAGACAAATCGATTTTAGGTGATAATATACCGATGGTTTTACAATCATATTCGGAATTAAGCATTTGCAGATGACGGAATAGAATATATTTAGATAGTAATGCAAACATAATGTATTTGAGGACATTGATTTACGTCTCACATTTGATGAGATAAGAAAAGCAGTTAAAAAGTTGGGCGCAAATAAAGCCATCTCTTTTTAGTCATATTATGTAAAGGTACTTTGTTCTAGACAAACCATTAGATATAATAGTAACTTGTATTTTAGATAAAGTTTACTTTCCAGATTCATTCTCGGAGCGTGCTAAACTTGTTACAGTCTTTAAAACTTGCAAACCATGTATATTACTCTACTAATGAGAAATTACTCGCTTCATAGTCATAATATGGTAAACTCTTCCTACTGCCAATAATATAGCCAAATATTCGACAGAATACATTAAATTTACAGAATGAAACTTCATTTACTTATAAGTAAATGTGTAGTATAAATCGCATTATCAGACTAAGAGCTAGTCTAAGAGTGTGATTTAATATTTTTAAAAACGCGTACTCTAGTGAAACTACACACCAGAGAAAGATAACATTAAAAAGGTAATGTATTGTTATAATAAATGAACGTTTAGACATTAATCTTTAATGTAATAAAAGCACAGTTGTTGCTAGTTTCCCTAATTTATGTTTTAAAAGACAAATCAAAAACATGAAAAGAATTTTGCTTTGTTTTTCTTATGAACTAGTTCGATTGTATCTAGAGGACTGCACTATGAGAATATTAAATAAGAGTAAGTGTAACTAAACACATCTATTTTTCTGATGCTCTTCATATTGTTTGTTAATAATAAAGAAACGAATTTCTTGTCGATAAAAAGGTCGAATGATATTCGGAAATAAAAACGTGTGTTACGACGGAGAATTATTGTAGTTTGTTTAATTTCTAATTGCTTTGATATAGTGAAGATTAATAGTGGATCTTTTATGACCACTAGTGAAAGGTTAACCGTGTAAGCTCTTAAAGCTCTTCTCTGCAACAATATATGTTATTGAATATTGAAGTTCTTGTAAAATCATTTTGTTTTTGTTTGACCTAGCGTAGAGTCAATGTTAAGCTTATTTGTGGGATTTTGAAAGAGAGTTAAACATTGAACACAAACAATAAAATATAGGAAAGCGTAGCGGCTAACTGTAGAGGGGTCCATCTCGAAACATGCACTGTGCTTAATGATTTTCGCATTGTATCCTCTTTTGATATTTTTTACACATTTTACAAATATTAAATTTTGATTAAAATAAGCATTATGTGTAATTTTCCGAATTTTATAAACTACATATCCATGGTATACCGTGTGTGTAATACCAAGTTTTAAAAATGTTTCAAGGTTTGTGTAATACCGGTATTTCTTTAAAAGTTCTGGTCATTTGTAGTAAAATGTAGTGAAAGCCTTCCGTAGTTTATGATATTGGTAACCCTGTTGTAATAAATTTTTGGTGATATGATGATTTCTATCATTAATATCCTTATTGAGCAAGCTCTTTCAAAACGAAAAAGTTGTGAAATATAGACACCGTTTAATGTCGTTCGAGGAACATCTCTATCAAGGTGGGGGAAGTTTACAATTTCAAAGTTGATATCGTCTTTTTTATCATATCTTTTTGTTTCTAAATTACTATTCACAATAGTTTAATTTAAGTTCAAAAATGGCGCTTCTTTATCTGAGGTATTAGCCTTGTTAAGCTGCAACTCTTGCATAATTGTGCTTCACCATTTCTGAAAAAATATAGGTTGTACATGTCTAAAATATCGTCGATGTACATTGAGGTTCAATGAAAAGCTTCACTAATGTCAAATTTTGTCTCAGTGGACAAACTGAGCATAGAAATCTCGTTCATAACAGTATACGAATAAATCACCAATGCATGGGGCGCAGGGGGTCCCCATCTGTTTACAAATTACTTGTCTATAAATTTTATTTCCAATTTAAATAAATGTGTTAAGCAGAAACTTTAGCGCTTCACAATTCTGATAAAAACTACATACGGTGTGTTTGTTAAATTAAATGTTAGAAAGAAAATACTAGATGGTTTCATTACATGCCAGATAATTAGCATTTCCTCTTGCAAATATTTTCTTAATGAAAGCTTCCATTATTTCTTTTATGAGATCATGTGGTAAATAAGTATAAAGAGTAGAAAAAAGTACTTATAGGTTACACTATTCCGATTCACATCCGTCTTTGTTTCATATCAACAATGAAATTTAAGACCTCGTTTTTAGTACAGTACTTAGAGCATTTCAATGGTATAAAAGCCATACATAGCCATTTAGCATAGCATGTCTTCTTATTAAAAATAAAACTATTGAGATGTTATGTTACATACGAAGAATAAGAAAAATAATGTGTTCTGAAAATCGTCACCCTCTTAAAATGCTCCCATTTAAACTACCGTTTAGGAATTACGCAAATGTAGATATTTTTCCATTGCACTAAAAGCAGGATATTCACAAGGAAAATGGTCTAGATCATTTCTCAATACAATAAGCAACAAAACTAAGCCAAAACTATAGCTGCCATTTCCTCATATAACTCATTATACCAGATTTCATCAACCACATGGAACTACATTTTGGGCTACTTCATAGAATAATAATATTACTTGAAGCTTCGTCTGCAGGAGTTAAGACAAAATTCGTATGTAACTTAGATATAGCTTTCGTTAAATTTCGGAGTATAAATTTAAGTTTAGGATGTAATAAGCAAGGGTTTGATTCATAGAATTGTAATCGCTTTTAATGATTTTAAATCTATTTTGTTTCCATTCTGTAAGAACGTTCGGGTCTCCATTTTTTTCCGACACCATTTCTTAGCATAGTCATCAATAGACCGAGTTATTTCAGAGAGACAAGTTTCAAAGATTACGTATGAAGGAATTCTATATTTTGAAACTGTTTCTGATTCTTTAATCATCAATGATTTTCAAATCATCCGTAAGATATGACTGGCCGGTTCAATCAACAAATTCTATTCCCTAATAAAGGAAAAATAATTTTAGAAAGTTGCGTTTATGATCGGAATCAGAATCAATATGAGAAAATGATGTGTATAACTTTGAATCAGAGACGCAGTTTTATAAAATGGGTGTGAACGTATAACATTATCGTCAGCTTCTTGAGCAACTTTCATCAACGAAGGAACAGATAATGAGGTTAAACATGATAATAAAGGATGTCTACCAGAATATTTAAGTATCATATTGCAATCAGCGACAGTCATTCTTTCGCGAAGTTTACGTTTGATATTTCCATTTTGTAGAACACTATGAGAACATCATGAAGCCAGACATTCTGTGAAAGTTAAGAAGGAACCACACTATAACTGTTTTTCAGAGCCCAAGTTATTGACTGGTACCCACAAAAACTGAAAGATATTTCTGATTTAGACCTGTTTATATTTTAACGCTTCCAGGACATCGCAAACATGACCACTTCGCGCACTTATGACGTCAGATATACGGGGACAAAATCTGCCTTGAAATTATTGTACCGGCTACGTAAATCCATAACTTATACATGAAATGAAAGCTGACATGAATCTCCAGACGATGATTTAATCGGGATTTCTCTACATTTTCCCTTAATAAAATGAGAGCCAAAAAAAAAACGAGTTTTCTTTTACTTAAACTTTCCACAAAAAAATAGCTTCGCTCAACATTAATAAAAATACCCATCCGTATTTTTTTTACCAAAATTGATAAATATGTTTTACACTAATACGTCCCGTAAACACATAGTAAATCAAAGCACTGAGAGGACTGATGTGGGCAGCGGTTGATAGCTTTTGGTAATGCGCATGAAGAGTTAGCTTAAGTTTGGTGATTCTAGTAAAACTACTTTTCATTAATAAGCATTTTCAACCTTTCTTTTACCAAAATCAAGGGGTAAAACTTTGCTTTTACTGCGTCAAAGGGAATAAAATAATATATGAGCAAAGCTCGTGTGATTATTAATATTTTTGTCAGGTTTGGTTAATTTTGCTCAAGGAATAAGGTCAGTAATTCGGTAGAAATTCGTGTAGAAAGAGTGCTTTAATCACCATTTTTCACTACTAGAATATATTCTGCATGAAATTAGACGGGTTTCATGTTCATACACCCCACATGGCAAGGGTAGCAGACCACAACTGATTGGCATTTCACTAGGAACTATATAACCCCCTATTTTCTTTTCATTTTTTCGTTAATTTGTGACAGAACTTTCATGAAAAATAGGTGTAGGAAAAAGTGATGTTCTCTAAAGATACGTAAAGACGACCTGAAGTTGTTGTTTTTTATATGAAACAAAGAAGGATTTGAATTACTGACCTTTAACCTCAAAACCTTTTTTGAATTATAAGTGTTTTTTAAACAAATCAATGGGAAACACCCAGCTTTTACCGGAACAAGGGGAATAACAGTAAATGTGAGTAAAGGTCATCGACTAATTGATAATTATATGTTATTTGGAGATTCTAGTTATATAAGAGCTTGTAGAACACTTGCATAACTTAACTGACAAGAAACAGAAATTATTTAGGTCACTGCGTACTGGACAATTAACGTATTGATTCTAAATCAATAATCATGGGTCATTTACCAGTCTTAAATGACTTCCGTATCAAATGTAATCTTAGACCAAAGCATAATCTAGTTTTCTGGCAATTTTTTTTTATTGTCACTGTGATATTGACCTTTGACCTACTGAACTCAAAACCAGTAGGGGTCATTTGCTGGTCATGACATATCTCCCGATCTCATGATCCTAGGCGCAAGCGTTCTCCAGTTATCATCCGGAAACTGATTTGTCTACAGACCGACCAACATCCATCATCAAACATTAAAATTTACAATATACCCCTCCTCCTACGAGTGAGGACAATTAAATTTCAAATTAGAAAATGCCCATGTCTCTCCCTAGTACCCAAATGCATTGTCGTACTAGGCAAGAAGTCAGTAGAGGATAGGAGCGAAAGACAAAGAGACACTAATGTTTGCTGCAATAGAGATCATCTACCTGGCATGTCCAATCACCCTATGAAATTACAAAATTCTGGGTCAAATGGTTCTCAAGTAAACCGTGTTCCATGTTCAGGCCACTGTGACCTTGATCTTTGATCGAGTGAGTCCAAAATCTACAGGAGTCACCTACTCTGCATGTCCAATCATCCTATAAGTTTCAACATTCTGGGTCAAGTGATTCAAGACATTTCCCTTAAGTCAAGTGACCCCAGAACATTAAGGGTCATCGACTTTGTAATTCCTATAATCGTGATTGAATGTTCTATCTCAAATGATTCTAAAGTTATTGGTTGGAAACTGTTTTCATATGACCTTAACTTTTGATCATTTGATCATGTGATTCAAAAATCAATAGGGGTCATCTACTCTACATGTCCAATCATCCTAAGAAGTTTCAACATTCTGGGTCAAGTGGTCCTCCAGTTATTGATCAGAAACGGGTTTTCCATGTTCAGGCCCCTGTGACATTGACAGATGATTGTTTTTCCAACTGAGATCTCATCTTGGTAAAAGCAGGCTATGAATATATTATACGTAAATTACATAGACAAAAGAATCTACAGAATAGTTCTTAAACTAAAAACAATCATAAAAGAATATTTACAATGAAATTAAATGTTTCATTCAATTTTAAAACAACCAAAACAACTACTACTATCTCCAATATCAGCACACATCATGATCTTCGGGTTGCATTTAGTCAATTTTCAGCTGTAGATTAATCTTATATGCCTCATAATCATTCCAATATGCATGTTTTAGTGTTGTTATATTTTCTGGTCCTTTGGGATCATGGAGTCCATTCAACATATGTGTAATAAAGTTCTGCTTAAGCTGGCGCTAGGGGCACTTTTCATTACCTCTCATGAACAGACTTAGTCAAACCGAGTCTAGCTGCTATTATTCTTCTTGGCTGCATTCTATGCATTCAGAGTATCTTTTTACGAATTTTATTGTTCAAATTCAAATATTAAAAACTGAAATTTTTCCAACTTTGTTTGAATGATCTCAAATTATTTAATTGCAGTTTTCCAAATCCCGCTATTGTATAATTATCCGAGAAGAAATCGTACGCCAGAACGTGAATATTTGGGGACGAAAACACTGCAAATCTACCGGCGATTAAAAAGGCGAATTTGTTAAAAATATTATGTTTCTTTCGAATTAATTATACTCTTTAATGATTTGTCAATCACAAACACCAGCTGGAATGTAATATTAAATCAAATTGAAGTGCATATATATACGATCGTGTTTTCGGAAAACAGGTACGAATTTTTCGCCCCCCTCCGTTACGGCTGCAATTATTTTCCTAAGTCGTGCAAATAAAAATTATCTACGTAAATATTATGAAATTATCGTATCTTTCTCTATGAAAAATAAATAGGCTCACACCTCTTCTGTTGATTTCATGCAATATATTTCCATAAACCCATTTCTTTGCTACAAAGTTCAACGGATGCTTGGGTGCAATTTTATCCGAAAATAGAACGCACGCCGTGCTAGTTATATGTTTTCTGATCATGTGACCAAAACAAGCTTTTTGGTGTTGTTACGATAATAAAATTTCGACTAACTTTTCTAGCAGGAACTAAGTTTTAATTTAAAACGTTCACAAAAGACGCAACTTGCTTTTAATACCGATTATAGATGTACGCGGATGGTGCTGAAGTAGCCTACTATACTATATTTTCGTAGGTTATTTATAGTTTATTTTGGTCACGTGATGAAGAATTGTTTTGGTCATGTGATCAAAGCAAGCATGCTCATTTTCATACGCGTTGTTTTTGTTATAAAATATAGATCACGGCAAATTTGTACTTAAGCAGTGCATTTTTTGATAAAGTTGAATCTCAGAAGCTTTCTGAAAGTTAACCAGACTTAAATTACGTAAAATTTATAGAGGACATGGAACTACTTGTTCTTCAGTTTCGGATAAGCATTTTGACTGTAAATTTGTGGTATGGTAAATCTGTGGTCACGCTTCGCTGCCCACAAAAAGTTTTACCGTGCCGTTTTGTGGCTATGAGAACTTTTAAACCATAACTACAGTAACATTTTTCGACGCTGAAAAATAATGACGTGATATGACCTTTAAGGTTAGGCAAAAAAAAAGTTTGTTCCTGGTAACATTCTAAAAATTAGGATAGGTAGCTAAGGTGCCGTCAGTTTTTATTTACACAGTTATAATTAACTGTCATAATTGTTTATTTATTAGGTATAAGGCCATATCGCTATTATACAGAAACCTAGAACGCCATCGTCTACTTCCACGTTTCATACAAGTCGTCGCTGGAGTCGTCGACAGCATGGATATATTCAAAAATGTTTTACCAAAGACATCACACTTGGAAATATTTACAATGAACTATTTGGTGAACAATTCGAAAGCCATGATGCAACAGCTGATGCAGTCGCTTTGGCTAAAATATTCCAAAACCTGAATATACCCACCCAATCTAGATAACATCGTCTGTTACGAAGGCAAAAGAAAAGATGAAATTCAGAGTAAACGTCAATTCTGTGCCAACACAACTAAGCGCTGGACAAAACAAGAAAATCCTCACCGATCAAATGGCTTGCAAAATGTTACAGGGAGGTATATTTATGATATTTGCATAATTTTTATACGTATAGACGCGTATGTAATAAAAAGGTTATTATCTTCGCATCGGGAAATGTGCTCTCGTTCTTCAGCGGAAGAATATTGCGCTCATAAAGTCGCGCAATATTTCCGCTGAAGAACTCGTGCATATTTCCCAATACAAAGTTAATAACATATAATTATCCTCAAGAAATATCCCAGTATATCGTATGCCTAGTAATTTTGTACATCGTACATTTATAGACTAATTTTGAGGTCAATAATTTAGTTTCGCTGACCTGTGAAAATTTATACTGACTGGAGATTAAGTCTTAGGTCAATATTATTTTCTCGCAAGTCCGCAAAACAGAGAAATAACTCTGTAACTACTAGTACTATAGAGTAATATGTCGCATACCTAGTAATAAAGAAGCGATAAAAATCGTAAAATATGCGTCGAGAAATCCGTGCAGAACTACGTGCTATTATCTGAGTCTACATGTCTTTTTGACCACAAAAGCACGTGTTTGCGATCGGCCAATTTGCTCTGAACAAATGTGAAATATTTTATGCTATTATAGACAAATTCGGTCATTTCTATAAAAGTACTACATAAATATGGTACGCTTTATACCAAGTATATAGAGAATGTTAACTATTTGTGTTTTTAAATAGGCTCATGTCTATAACAGTTACTCTCTTTTGCGGAAAATGTATTAGAAATAATTTTGTATATGTTAGAAGAGTTTCAAATAATACATGTTTATTATCTTGCATAACTTCGAATATGATCACGCAGATAACGAGGTCACTGAAAGGAAATTTACACTAGTGTTTCCACTGATGTGAAGATTATTGTTATCACTCTAAACGAATGCCATAGTCTCAGTTGATAGCCTATTCTTTAAATAGTACTTATATCCTCGCAGAAACATAATATTTCGGTATTTCGGGTCTGAACGATAGATATTCGGATCTGGCAGTATTTTAACTAATGATATTGTTACCGTCGTTGTGATTACACATTTCATAAAAGCTACCACAATTACTAAATAATGGGATAACACATGTAAATTCACATTCATCTGAACGTTACGTAACTTGTCAATTCTTCCAAAAAAAATTTAAAACGATGACGTCGAAAAAACGTAAATTTGTTGACCTAGTATCAACGTAACAGCTAATTACCTAAAAACGACACCGCAGAACTTTCTAAATTCTGGCTGTTATTCAGAAAACATTCTAAAATGAAACATATTCAATTTTAGTCAAAAAATTACGAATGTATATTTTTTTAATGCTGAGCGAAGCCATTTTTATGGAAAATTACCTTTCCTATTTTTTAGCACGTTACCAGAAACAACTTTTTTTTGCCTAACTTTAAGGGTCATATATTCACATCGGCGTCGAAAAATGTTACTGTAGTTATGCTTAAAAAGTTCTTATAGCCACAAAACGGCACGGTAAAACTTGTGTTTACGGGACGTATTAGTGTAAAACATATTCAATTTTGGTAAAAAAATTACGGATGGATATTTTTTAATGCTGAGCGAAGCAATTCTTTGTGGAAAATTTAAGTAAAAAGAAAACTCGTATTTTTGGCTCTCATTTTATTAAGCGAAAACGTAGAGCAATTCCGATTAAACCATCGTCTGGTGATTCATGTAAGCTTTCATTTCATTATAATTTATGGATTTACGTTAAAAATGTTGCCGGTATAATAATTTCAAGGCAGATTTTGTCCACGTATATCTGACGTCAAAAGTGCGCGAAGTGGTCATGTTTGCGACGTCATGGAAACGTCAGTGATGCATAAAACGTGAAAATATACACAGATCTAAATCAGAAATACCTTTCAGTTTTTGTGGGTACCAGTCAATAAAGTGGGCTCTGAAAAAAAGTTATAGTATGGTTCCTCCTTAAAAACTAAAAAAAAATATTACAGCAGAGCCACTTCTGTGGTCAATTTAAGCATGCACATGTTTTTGACACCCTAAGATTTTTTTGATGAAATACTGGTAATGTGAATTTTTAGAGAAACAAAAATTAACAGAACATGTATAATGTCATTTAACGACATGAATATTTAAATGTTATATATTTGTAAATGATAAGAAATGTTCCTTCTTTTAATGTCTCACAGAGACGTCATTAGTATAAATACTCAATTTCACAGATGAAGGGGTCAACAATTCGTAGATATTTTTTTTAATGTTTTTTTTTTTCATTTTTGCGGGATGTGGGATGTGGGTAGAGTCAAACTGTCAGCATTTAATCATATGGCGGTATCCAATGGTAGAGGAAAACACCAGATGCACCTTCAGGCATTGTTACAGGCATAGGCAGACACAAGCATTCCATAAGCGACCTGGACCGTTAACATGCCTGAAGAATTCAAACATCTTATGTGGGGTTTGGAACGAAAAGTGGTGAAATGCCAGCAATTAAATGTAACCTTTACCAATCGGCTATGGAGGCATCTCTTGATATTATGTGGACAGTGCAAAAGTGTAATTAAAGAATTTCATGAACGTGACCGCGAGTTATTGTTTTGATCGATTGTGATTTCATTAATAAACATTCTCCGATTAATGATCAACATTTGGTTGGTGTTATCATCAATGGTTTTGTATTTCTATATACAGAATAAACTATGTTACAGGATATTGCTGTAACTGAATCTAAAGCATGTTTTAACATAACAATGACTTCTTGTTTTAAATAATTACACCCTTCCACATGCTTAGGTATATAACTTTTATTTACACTGTCCTGTGACTTTGGAACATGGTGGGGGTAAGAGTGGGGATAGGTGCACCATAAACCGGTTTAACCTCACCAGTGGTGGTTTTGCCACTGACCGTTCCAAGGCGTTGCCCACTGTGTTCCTTTATTTGTTCATTTTGTCCTTGTGTGCTTACTTTGTGTGTGTTGGTCTTGTGCGCGCCCGCTTGCTAGGTTTAGGTTTGGGGAGGCTGCGATTTTAGAACGATGCTTTCCTGTTGCATATTCATCCTTGTGTTTTTTTACTCATATCTACATTATTAACATTTTAAAGATTAAACATTTATTAAATATTCTTGAAGTAAAGGTTGGATAAAACCTCTTCTATGCACCTAGTAATAAAAAAGTACTCCTTGGCAAGTTCTTCATTATACAAACCGCGAAGGCCATTAAGAATTCTATGGTCCTTGGCACTGGAGTCAATCAAGGGTTATGTTACATCCTGAACAAATTTGCAATGATTTCCGATTTCATGGTGATTATTAGCTAATCCGAATTTTGCCAAGTTCAGATCGCATTTGTACAGTTGGTAGAGTCAGAGGTAATATATATATATATATATGGTAGAGAGAATTTATACGAACTCAATCACCATCACAATATACCAGACCAATTACGGCAAAGCGCCTAGCAGTACAAACGAACACGCACATGCCACAGCAAGTCCACTAACCCAATAAGATTAGTCTCGATGCTGCTTTATATACGAGCCCGAATTGTACTACATATTCGTACTGGTTCAACATTTGCATATATATACTCAAATCTCTGTTTTCATGTCTCACAAATCAGTAGTGACTTTTTAGTCTTTATAACTGGTTGGGACCAGAGAAGCTATATTTTCTCTCTCTGAAATTGAACTGGATCTCGAGGATACATTGAATATATATAGATAATTTGCATTAAGGGATATAATTATATGTAATAGTTATAGTATGTGTGAGAGTGTGTTACCAGGAGATATCAGAGCTAGGGGTACATCGAGGGTATTTTTCTCTGCACATATCGTCGAGGCCGGTAGGCCGAGACAGATATGTGAAGAGAAAAATAACGAGATGTACCCCTAGCTCTGATATATCCTGGTAACACACGAGCACTACATATTATAACTGTTTTATCGCATAGTTTATCATTAAAATTTATATATTATTTTCATTTAAATTTGTTTATTATTATTTTTACTGTTTTGATTCCCTTTCTGCGCCTCGCTGACTGAAACACTAAAACATCTGTTTTAGAAAATGTGTTCCCCAGATAAAAGTACCCAACAAAATTCTGCACTGGTTTTAAATCTTTGCATTTCATTGGCCAGACATATTGTAAAACTTGTTGTTATGTTTGTAAAAAAAATCAAAGAAAAAGAAACATTTGAGAAATCTCAGAATTTCATATATTTCATGTATTTCTGAATTTGGCAATAACTATCAAGTTTTTGAAATATTCTAGTTTATTTATTCTTTTACTTTATAAATGTAGGTGTTTGTGACAATTCTTTCTCTGTGAACTGTAAATTGGAGCTAAAATCATCTTTTCTTTGAAAGGAAAAAATTATACTCCCTTGATAGGACCTCAATAGAGAAAAAGTGTTCCGATATATATCGGGACAGTTTTACTGTGCTGATATATATCGGAACACTTTTTTTCTTATGAAACTCCATAGAGATTTCCGTGTTGATATATATCGCAACAGTTTTGTAAGATATCAGCACAGTTTTGTAGTAATAATGTGTGTTACTATGTATAACATGCTGCAAAGATCAAAGGAAAATTGCCGCACTATGCGATAAATATAAATATATATATATTTTTTTTTGTGGGGTGGGGGATGGTGGTGGGGGTTTAACGCCGTTTTTAACAAAGTGCTATTAGAGAGGATTTTATTGCAGAGATATTTATTTGAAAAGACTCTGATGACAGTCTAATGACTAACCTAAAAGGGAAGTATGCTTTTATTGTATGAGGCTACATGAAAACAAGGAGTGACAAAAAAGTGGTATACCCTTTATCTGAATTTGCAAATTTGAGTTTAATCTATATTATACTGGATCAGTTCAAGTTTTGACTGACTCCAGACACCTCAGATTAACACTTAGCAGAAATTGTCTCTCAGGAGCCACGAAAAAAAAATCCATCATTCAGACATTTTACACAACTATTATTAAATAGTTGAAATGATTGGTTTTATAATCATCCTAGATAATAAATATGACATTAATACTTATTTTTTCAATACAACTTACACTCGGGACCACCTCGGTAGCATAGTAGTAGAGCGCCCGCTTTGAGTTGGGGAGGTCGTGGGTCCGATCCCTGACCGCACAATACCAAAGACGTGAATAATGGTACTAGTAGCTTCATCACTTTCGCTCAGCATTAAGAGGATAGTGATAGGACTAGTCAGCCCGGTGTCAGTATAATGTGATTGGGTGACATATTATGTCACGTATCTACGGCGTGATATTCCAGTGAGGCAACAGTGTGCATTGTGCTTACAGCCTCATGTAGACGCCGTCGTTTACATCACTCAAAAATTGTTGAAAAAGACGTTAAACCCGAACGCACACGCACATGCGCACGCACGCACGCACACACACACACACACACACGCACACAAACACACACACCCAACCCCAAATCGGATTGCATTGTGCTTACAGCCTCATGTAGACGCCGTCGTTTACATCACTCAAAAATTGTTGAAAAAGACGTTAAACCCGAACGCACACGCACATGCGCACGCACGCACGCACACACACACACACACGCACACAAACACACACACCCAACCCCAAATCGGATTCTTCTACCCTTTTGACTTGCTTATGTTCTAAAGACATTCAAATTATTTTGTTTTCTCAATGAGTAGTTTATTTCTTGACGATAGGATGAAAACATACTGTAAGATGTATGTATATTTTATATTACTTATTACATCTGAAGGAATCTATACCACTTAAGCGATGAAAATATTTCGTTATTTGCAACAATCTTTTTTTAGTTTTTGAACAAATAACACATTTATTACAAGAGAAATAAAAGAAACACGCCAAAACAGCTCAATGGGGAGAGCGCAGATCTATGGATCACAAGGTCGTAATTTTAATCCATGGGTGATGCGCGTGTTCTCTGTAGTAGTGTGATTAAAGACACTGTGTCTGATGTCACTGGCAGTTACTTGCAGAGAACAGGTTAGTACTGTTACAGAAATCAGGGACACTGAAAGCAAAAGCGTGCAGATGCGTTTCATTTGTACTGTAAGCATTCATTTCAAATTTCATAACAAAATGAAAAAATGCAATGTTTTGAAACGTTCTTGATAGTTTTAAAGAAAGTTATACAAATGATAAATAAGTCATATTTTAAGCTTTATGCTTAATGGATATTGCCTTTAATAGATTAATAGTAAACGTCATTTAAACACACGACAATATGAGTATTTATTTTTGCTGCTAAAATTGAAATGGGAAAAATATGTTTCTGTTAAAGTAAGATAAGTATCCGTAGATTTAGATTTGAAAGGTATCAAGGTAAAAATGTAATGACCATTTCAAATATCAAAGGAACTGAAACTGTTCAAGCCGAACCAAAAAGCAGAATGAATTATTTCAAAATAAACAGTACACCGAAACTGAACCAAATAAATGCACGCATTGAAAGCTTCGATGGTTAACGAAATCGGTCTGTGAACGTATTTTGTTCACCTTTTCTACATGTAAGTTAATTTCTGTCTTTGCAAATAAAAACACAAATATTTAAAACATTGTCCTTGCGGTGCAGTATTTTAAAACTGACTCACATGTATCTATTTTATTTTTCGCAGTCCAAGCAGTATCATATCGTAATCATACATAATAAGATAATTCCAATTATATGATGAAAAGTCACTTCCACTATATTAGTTTGTAAATGATATTTAAAAGGCATATAGCCTTTACAACCCGCCAGATGAATAAGGTTATAGACTATCTGATTCAGGGGTGCACCCAATGCACCATTTTTTTCTAAAAAAACTTCAAGCATAAATCTCTTAAAGTTTAATTCAGAATACAGAGCCAGTTAAAATAGATGTTCTGGTTGCTGCGCTTGCAAATATAATAATTGTAGATTAAGCTTTTGCCAGGATGAGAGCAAAAAAAAACAACCACTGTCTTCTAGTTTCTCTACCCATCAGAATGCTTGTACCTAGTATTAGGTCTAGACAGTTATGACCTTTATTTTACATAACAGCAAGTATTACTAAAAATAAAGGTGAACTTTACAAAACAATTTGCTTGCATTTATATCAGATAAGCCACACAGGCTCAGAGTCCAGGCATGCTCAAGCTGCTCACAGGTATAATTTCCTATATAAAAAGACAGAATTGTAGTATCTCCAAATATGCATCGAAATGAACCAGAGCTGCAAATTTTTAATATTTTTTTTCATAGGAGGACTCTCCCCCACCCCCTCATCCAAATTTGTTTGACCAACATCTACTTTTGATTTGGAACATTGATTTGGGTTAAATTGTTTCTTATTAGAAAAAAAAAATCAGATAGACTTGCACTCATCTAGTTCGTGTCTCTTTATTGCGCTTGAAATTTTGTTGAGAAAAAATATTCTGACTTTCAATTTCTGAAAAAACAAAATCACAGACGGCAAAGACAAAAATTATTGGCTCCAAATAAAATTACAGCACATTGATATTTGCCAACATTATCAGTACTTTTCAAGATAGTTTATTTCAGTCAAATGAGATTATTGTATGACTTTTTTCATTAAACATAAATTCAGACTATCATTATATGTGATTGCCGTTTCTCCTAAATATGATGAAATCAACCCAGGATAACTATTTTTTTTTAATAACATTTCTAATAATACATGTAATGCGTAATGTAGCAATATATATCTTAATATTCATTAAAATTCTACTTTTTGATATCAGTGTCTGACAGATTTGAAAGGAAACTGACAATGACTCTCTGCAATGCTTGGAATATAGTCTTACATGTGACGGTTGCGTGACAAAAATATCTTTAAAGTAGAAAAACGCGGAAACTCCACAGGTTGCCCAACACGAATAACAAGAGCTGTCACCATTGGTGACAAATGCCCCCGAAGTAGGCTCAAGAATGTCACAGTTGTATTCGCAAAATAATCACATATCATTTTGTGACCTTGACCTAAGAGGCCTTGATCAGAAGTGTGACACATCTTCTCAATATGGTTAACCTTTGTGTCAAATTATTTTCAAATCCCTTGATAAATGGCAGAGTTATGGACCAGACAAGGAACACCTTTGACTTCTAAGTCTGACTTTGACATTGGAGCTAGGGGTCAGGGTCTTGCACATGACACCTCATCTCATTATAGGGAACATTTATGCCAAGTAATTTCAAAATCCCTTCATCAATGGCAGAGTTATGGACCGGACAAGAAACAACCCATGTTAACCTTTGACCTCTAAGTGTGACATTGACCTTAGAGCTAGGGGTCTGGGTCTTGCTCATGACACGTCGTCTCATTATGGTGAACTTTTATGCCAAGTAATTTCAAGATCCCTTAATGAATGGCAGAGTTATGGACGGACACGAAACATACCCTGTTAACCTTTGACTTGTAAGTGTGACCTTGACCTTGGAGCTAGGGGTCTGGGTCTTGCGCATGACACTTTGACTCATTATGGTGAACATTTATGCCAAGTTATTTTAAAATCCTTGTATTGATGGAAGAGTTACAGCCCGGACAAGAATTTACCGGACGCACGCACCCACGGACGGACAGTGCGATTTTAATATGCCCACCGTTGGGGGCATAAAAAGAAATTTATGCAAGCTCGGCAAGCTGAGGGAGTATTAGAACCACAACGCTGAAATGTTTAAGCTGAAAAACTATAACGTACCAATAGTACAACTTAAAAGTCATGCTGAACGATCTAAAAAGATCGATATAGAACAGCTCTAATCGAATGTCTAAACATAAAAGCAAAAGGTAAAAGATTACATATTTTAATACTTTAAGTATCGTACTTGTGCATCTTCCTATTTTTACTGATATCCGGATGAAACAGGCATACCAAATGGTGCAATGTTACACTTTTATTTTCTGTAATTATAATAAATAAATAAAACTTGTCATTTTACGATGGTCATATAACGTTTTAGCTACATGAAATAATATGTTATGTGTTCATAATCAATCCATGCTAAAAGAAATATTCGTAATCTTTTAGAGGCATGACGTTGTCGAAACGTGAAAATTGCGTATTCTTGTATTTTGTTTTACATATACCAATTAAATTAGATAAGCCCCCCGGAAGACATAAAAGCCAAACGAAGTAATTCTTATCTTCATCATCTTTAAATGTCTGCATTTAAACATACTTTAACAGTCTCCGGATTTAGTTTGCAAATCCGGAATTTTCGCAAACTCAGCTACCTTTTATCTTTGACTTTTTTGTGATCTTTTGACACCTAACAATAGTTCGGGTCTCATAGAGAAATAATTGGCCATTTCCTTTAAAATATCTCAAACAACGAACTTTTGGGACGGCTTCAAAGTTGGTCCTCCCATGGGAGTATTTTTTTCTCCCGCGGGGTTTTCGCTATCCCATGGGAGGTCCAATCGGAGGTTTTCTCCCACTTTAAGAATTGCGGGAGAAATACCCCATTGGGTTTTAACAAAAATTCTGAAATTCATTATTTATCGCTGGTAAGTATTTCTTAGTCTTTACTCTCGTGTTGTTTCTATATTAGACCTGAAAATAAGCGTTCTGAAAATGTGATACTGGCGAACTCCAGCGGAAGAGTTCACCTGCGGGAGAATTTCTCCTATTTTGAAAATGGGGTTATTCTCCTGTTTTGAAAATGGGGTTATTCCCCCATTTATTCTTATTTTCATATATAGAATCTGTTCTTGGTAGTTTACGCAACAAATTGTAATTACAACTGATTTTCTTAAATAATAATAATAACAACAACAACAAGTTAACAGTAATAATAATAATAATAATAATAATAATAATAATAATAAATAATAATTATAACAACTACAATGATAATAATAATAACAAGAACTCTAATATTATTTTCGGAATTCGTGTATAAGGTCTTTTCTGAGAATCAATCTGTAGACCAAAACCTTTGATTCCTGGGGAATTTATAATTCCACCCTGAACATGTCCCTTACCACTTAACAAAGATGTAATCAAAGGTATTCCTAGAGTAGCAGCCAGCATACCCAGGAACCCGCCATTTTATTTTTTTGTTTTTGTGTTAATTTAATCACTCCAGATCCTACTAGTTGCTTTCTTTGATTAGGTGTAAGATATGGTGATATCATATTTCTCTTATCATTAGCTACTGAAATTCTTCCCCCTGGGAGAAGAGAGGACCCATTGGGTCCGATCATACCATTCCCAAGTAACTTACTAACACCAGTACTGGCCAGCCCAGAGAGGGCTCCGATGCCTAGAGGGGCTAATATTTTTGGAGCTATTTTTGCTGCCATTGGAAGAATTGTTTTTCCTAACAAACCAGCCAAAGCTCCTAAAAATCCACCATTTTGACCTTGACTGGACATTTGTTTTTTTGAAATTTTAATTTCTAATCCCTTCTTATTTGCAACAGCTTTTTTAATTTGATTAATTTGTGTTTTTGTTAAAAGTAAAGGAAAGTTTCCATGTAATTGTTCATGTTTTAATCTGAAAGTATGTGGAATTTTATTATTATAAGCTTGTGCTAAATTTTTCTTTTGTCCATCTGTAAGGTTAACTTTATATTCAATATAATTTGATACCATTATATATAATTTATATTTATTTTATTTAAACAATAACAAGTTCATTTCCAATAGTATTTATTTCAACTGTTTCCTCATATAATACAATTGCGTAAATACGATATCTTGCAGTGGGAAGTGTAGTTAACTTAATTGTTAATGTAATCTGCTTAGGATCTTCTGTTATTACTTCCTTTTTATATTCCAAGTTAAAATGAACAAATCCATACAAACTCCGAAAATTAAATCTATTTAAGAGACTTCCAGTAGTTTTGTTATTTTGTTTATAATAATAATTAATTACATCATCATATATTCTTGATATACTTGTATATTCTGTTTCTGGATAAAAAACACCATTACCAACTTCAAGACGACAAGAACTCAAAGTACAATTATAATCATCATTTGCTGCATTAAGTTTAAATGTATCTAATAAATGTGGATTATGTTCTTGTGAATTACTTTTATCAGGTCGTTGTAAATAAACAAATACATGTTGTGGTTTTGTTACACCAGCCGTTATCCTAAAAGTTGTATTAATCCGTTGTGTATCAGTTGATTGCGTCATCATTTCCCGAAGGTATGACCATCTTGCTTTTGTAAATCTTTCAGAAATTAAATTAAGTCCAAATTCATTAAAAACCAAACGTGGAACCCATAGAATTAATTTTGTTACAATTACCCTACCTGGATCAGCAGCATTAGCTCTAAAAATTAATTCATCATCATCTGTCAGCTGCAGTGTTATTTGAATTTGACTTGAAGGTAAAATATTAGTTTCTAAACCCTGAAAAAATGAATAATTATTTAATGGAATCTTAGCATTTACCTCAGCACCACCTTGGATTAATCCTTTTCTAAAAGCAAAACCTGAATTATCAGCAGTAGCAGCAACACCAGTAGTATCTAAATAGATAAATTCATTTGTTCCATTTGTTCTTACATAATCTTCAGACAATTCAACCAAACTATTTACATTTACTACTTTATATAAATTATTACAATCATAAACAATTTTTCCATTTTGTTTAACCACTAACTGATCAATTAATGAAGCTGCATTATTAATTAAAGCAATTTGATCTCCACCAGCATAATTATTACCGTTAGCAAGCTTATTTACTTTAAAACTTACTTCAAAATAAGCATTAAACCAATCAAAATATGAGCTTCTATCATTAATTGTAAAGTGATATCCGTTTTTTTGTTGCTTAACATTATTTCCCAGGACAGATATTAAAGCTGTATCTAATTGAATAGGAGTTAATTCATATCTTTCACAATATTGTTTTGTTCTAAACATGTATATATTATATATTATTTTATTTTTTATTAAAGTTAAAACTTTAGTTTTTATTAAAGTTAAAACTTTAGTTTTTATAAATTAATCTGTTAATACGTTTATGTGTTCCAGATCCTGACAATAATCTATTTAGTCTTATATTAATATCCTCCTCCTCCTTATTATTTTTATTATTATTTTTACAGTTATTCTTTTCTTGTAATTCCTTAGCAATTAAATTACCAACTGCCGGAGCAGGTTTCTTTTTAAATTTTTCAACAATTTTATTAGCAGCTAAATTTCCAACTTCTGTTCCAACCTTTTTTGTTCCACTTTCAAGTGCTGCTTTTCCTGCTGTTTCCAGAGCTTTTTTTCCAGCTGTGCTAATTGAAGATGCAACTCCGCTTGAAAACAATTTCGTTAAAGTGTCAAAGATACCTGTTCCGTGTATAATTTCTTCTTCGGTCTGAGCATCAACATAAATAAATATTCCTTTATTTTTGTCATAAACTTTTTTGTACATTATATAAAACTAAAATTTATAATTTCATATTTCTTTTAAAATTAGTGTAAAACTTGTTTCAACCTCATTAAAATTAATTATTCTACCAAATACATCTGTGATATATATTCTAATTGAATTTATAATATATTTATTAATTTCTGAATATCCAACTCTTTGTGGTTCTTTTGTAAATGGATAAGCTCTTGTTAAATCTGCAGTACCTAAAGCATAAATAATATCACTGAAATTACCATCAACAAGTGAATTATCAATATGATCACAATGAATGTAAATTGTATCCACAGAGTTAGTTATATTTGGTATTGTAGTTCCCCATTCAGTATTTTCCATTTTTTTTTCTCAAATCCAAGCAATGTATGAAAATTTGACATTCTTAAATCCAACATAAAATGATCTTTAATTGAAATCAAAATCTTAAAACTACTTAAATCAAATTCCAAACTTATTGGAGCATTGTCTGATTTATCAAATTCAAAATCACCATTACTTATTAATGTTTCCCTAATATAATTATTAATATCTGTGTAACTGTAAGAACCATTTGTAAATATGATATCTTTCCAATCCTTACCATTATTATAACGAATTATTTTATTATCATATTCATCACTAATATTATGCCAAGAGTAGGTCATAGTGTTAATACTATCCAAACCAACAACATAAGTTTTATTTTTATCTAAAATTAAAGAACGACTAAATCTGATTGTAAAATCACTCGGAGTATTTTTGTTATTATTTTTAACTGTTTCAGAACTTAATACTATTTTTTGTTCCATTTATATATAACTAAAATTTAAATTCAAGAAAAATATTTTTTATATAACATTTCATGTTGTTCTGGTAAGAGTGAATCCATTTTTAATAATTGATCTACTACCCTAATACCTTCATTTTTTAATTCTTCATTATTATTTCCTGCATCAATCGAACCACAAATTAACTCCAACTCATTAACCAATTCTTCTGGATTACATGGACAAACGTCATAACCTTGTCCTCTAATTACTTTTTTAAGTTTCATAGATCTTTTACTGATAGGTAATCCTGACTTTTCTGTTAATTCTTTGAATATTTTTCTGGAATGAAATGAATGTTTTTTATTATTGTTATATCTTTTATTAATCAACTCAATCAAATCATTATCTACTTCAGTATTTATTACTTCTTTTCCAGTTCTTTGATCCTTAGCAATTAATTTGTTGTGACCATAAAGTTTATTTAAGTTAATAATTAAATTACCATATTGTCCATTTGGTGAAACTTTATATGGGTTATGATATCTTATTCCTTTTCCCATATACTTTTTTCCTTGTTTTAAAATATCAATGATTACGTCTCTATATTTTTTATAATTTTCCGACTTAGCTATAATTGCTTCATTTTGCTTCAGATCGAAATTTGTTTTGTTTTTCTTTCTAGTTATTGCACCAGATTCATTACCCAAATTTTTTATATCCTTTGATACCTTTTCTATGATATTTTCTACTTCTTCTCTAGTCATTTTTTTTATGTGGATCTTTAGATTTGCTGTGAAAAATATTAAACACTTCTTGCGGCGTATGATATTGTTTTTCATCTAAAAGATCTAAATCAATATCTTTATTAAAATTAACTGTAAATTCTTTTGGTCTTGCTCCCAATTCTTCTTCTTATTCTTCTGATTCTTCAGGAAATTCTTTAGTGTCTTCAAACTCATCATCTTCATCATCCAAACCCATATGATCTTTCGGCGGTAACAATCGTATTGGTTCTTGGAATAGCTCTTCCAACCCTTTTAGATTTTCTGCTTCTTGTATTTTATCAGCAAACTGTTCTGGAATTAATGCCAGTTGTTCTTTAATTCCAGGTAATGCTTTTAACTGACTTGACAATTCTTCTTTTTGACTTTTTATTCCTTCAGTAATTGGCTTATACATTTCAGTGTACATATCCCGATTTGTAGCTTTTTAAATTTTTTCTCTCATTATTTCTTCTCTAAGAGCTCTCATCTTTTGCCCGACTTATTTTTTTCTTATTCTTATTTCATTGAGTTTTGATTGCATTTATATAATAACATAAAATAATGTAAAATAATGTAAGATAACGTAAGATAACGTGAATAATGTATTATTATATATAAATGGAAATTCCAAATTATGATACAAAAAGTAATAAATCCAATAACTTTAAATTTTTTATCCCTTTATGCCAGATTCATATTTTAGAATGTTAATATGTGGATCTTCTGGATCTGGAAAAACAAATACACTAATGCATATACTTCGAAAACCTCTTATATATTATGATAAATTATACTTGTATGCTAAAAACCTAGAACAATCTAAATATCAAGATTTAATTAACAACTTAAGCCAAATTGCAAAAAAAATTAAAGTAGATCCAAATGAAATACTTGAATATTCACTGATTCCAACCAAATTGAACCTTGTGAGAATCTTGAATCAGAAAAACAAAAAGTAGTAATATTTGATGATTTTGTATGTGAAGATAAAAAAGTTCAAAATGAAATAACAAAACACTTTATTCAAGGACGTCACAAAAACTGTTGTGTTATTTATTTAAGTCAGTCTTACTATAAAACACCAAAAGATATCCGAATTAACTGTTCACATTATATTTTATTTGAAAGTCCAGGTAAACGAGAAAATGATATGATTTGTAATGAGCAAAATATTAACCCTAAATCTTTTGCTAATGCAACAAATCAAAAATATGATTTCTTATATATTGACAAACCAAGGAAGTTTTTTAGAAAAAAGTTTATTGGTAATATATAATAATTATATAATGGGAGTTTTTAATAATATAGAACAAATAAGTGATATTGGTAGTATAAGTAAAGTTAAATTTGATATTGATTTAAGTGATTATGCTACTAAAAAACAATTCAAAAAACTTAAAAAGGAAACGGAATCGTATCTTCACAAAAATAAGGAACTTGATAATACAATGAACAGAGCATTAGATATGGGAGGTAATAACCATATAAACCTAGGAGACCCAGATAAACCCAACGATGCAGTTTCAAGACGATTTATGTTTAAAAATGTTCAAAGTGTAATAGATAACTGTAATCTTGAAGACATCAAATCTATAAAACAGACGTTAGAAGAAGAAGTAAAGAATATTGAAGAATTAAGAAAAGATTTTAAAAATAATTCATTATTAATAGTTGAATTACAAGATAAAATTGAAAAAGAAATGAAAGCTATGGTTGATTCTATTAAAGAACTTGAAGAGAAATCTGATTTGACAGATGACAACATAAAAAAAGTATTTAGAACCAATTTTGAAAAGTTATACAATCAAGTTAAAGAATTAAAAGATAGTATGATTAAACATGAAGAACTAAAAGACAAGATTATTGAGGCTGAGAAAAAGTTACAAAATATGTATCAGTTAGAATTCAGAACAGAAATAAATAAACTAAATCCTGAAACTGTAAATAAACATAAAGATTTATTAGAATTAATTTCAAATAAACTTGCAGAATATAAATCTGAATTGGAAAAGGCAGCTTCACAAAGAGGTGATGATCATGACACAGCATTAGATAACCTTAAAAAAGAGCTCAATTCTAAAGTAGATGACTTTAAAAAACAAATTCGAGTTTGAATTAGTACTGTTGACAACCGTCATAATTTAAAGTATGCAGACTTAAGTAATAATACAAAAAAATTACAAGATGATATTAATGAATTTAATGCTAAAGTTGAAAAACATAAAAATGAACTGGACTTTGTAGTTGAAAAATCAGTTAAACAAGGAGAATCAATCACTGCTAATGCTAAAGCAATTAACACAATTAATGATCAGCTAGAAAATTTTAAGAAACAACTTCGGAACTTGATTAGTACTGTTGACACACGTCACAATATAAAGTACGCGGAATTAAGTAAACTTACAGGTTTATTACAAAAAGATATTAATGAATTTAAAGATAAATTTAATGATAAAATTAAAAAAATAAAAAATTATCTGGACTCTGTAGTTGAAATATCAGCTAAACAAGGAGAATCAATCACTGCTAATACCCAAGTAATTACTGCTAATACCCAAGAAATTACAAAAGTAAAAAATGTTTTTCTAGAACAAGAAACAAAATAAGCTAGAACAAAAGGCGTTGTTGACAATTTATCTGCTTCTGAAGTTGCTACAACAAAACGACTTGATGATTTAGCTGAAATAATTCTTAAACTTAAAAAGAATGATAAAAAAATAAAAGAAGAATTGGAAAAAGAAATAGAAAAAGTAAAACATGAAGTGTTTCTCTTTGAATACTTTAATAAAAGTTTTTATGATTACGTAAAAATGACAAAGTATTTTGACCGTCGGGGTGCCTGGATATATTCAACATATGAAGATATGACCGGTTTGAACTATTTAAATGCATTTGAATTAAAACCTGGAATTATTGTAGATTATAAAGATTTTATACACATAGACCAAGAATATAAACTAGCTGTACCAGATGTGCTTTTAAAGGGTGTGTTTTTAGTCGAAAAAACTGGAATTTATATAATAGATATTAATATTTTATTAACGGGGACCAGGCCTATAGGCGAACCGGATCAACCGATTAAAAGTCCAATATCACATTTTATATTTAGATGGCGGAATGATTTGGAGCGGATTAATAATCCATTTTTTAGGTTATTTGGTGGTATATTTGAAAATGTAAATATAGCAGCTGAGGACTTTGACACTGATCAGTTAATATCTATGTATAAGAAAAAAATTAAAATTTATTTAACACAAGGGACAATGTTTGACATTCATCCTTATAACGATTCAACATCTACAAAAGTAATATTTTCGCTTTTGGCGGATAGTTACATTAGATTCTACATATCGGATGAATATGCATTTTATGATAGAAACAAACTTTTGAGTTAATCTTTAGTTTTTATTAATTACTGTGTTTTTATTTAACTGGAATAATTAATATAATGGGAATATTTAATAATATAAATGAAAGCGTATGTTCAATCATGTATATGCCTATGGCATACTCAAACGATTGAGTGATTTTCATAACATAAAAGTATTATGATATTCAATCATGTGTATACCTATAGCATACTCAAACGGTTGAGTGATTTCAGTTGTTTGTACATAAATCTTGTAATACTTGTTTAATAGTTATTAAAAAAATGCAAAAGCCGTGTTGTATACATTTATTTTAACCCCGACGCCAGGTAGAATTTATTACGTGCACACCCGACGCCGGGGTGAACCATTAGTCTTTCCTAAGAGACCTCATCTGTAGGCTCACCATACAGCTGGTTTTTCCTAAATCAACAAACTTGTCCGGTTTTGCAGCCAGAATCACCTTCAACCCCATGGTTCGTTTCCTCCCGAAACCTTCGAAACTAGAGACAAGAACGAAGTAAGGCAATTCAGTGCTATTACAACATTGACGGAAGAATTCTTTATGTGCACAATCAGTTAATGTCATAACAGCAGTCTGTAACCGTTAACAGACAAGGCGACCCAGTACACAAACCATACTGCAAGATACCTTTAAACAGACAAGGAAGCGTCAGATCGACTTCCGGAACTAAGCGTAACACAACACGACTCAAAGATATAAAAGTTGAAACCGGTTTTATATAGTGTATATTCTTTATTATAATATTGTTATGGTTTTGAAATTATCATAATTTTATTTTTCGTGTGTTATAATTTATTCAATTACTTTTTGTTTTTAAATAATAACAACTCCTAAAGTAATTTTATTCTTCCAATATTAATTAAAATAATTTGTATGAATTTCAGTTATCAAAGGGAGATATTACTTGTTTTTTTTTAATTTCAATTATTAAAAAGGGGGATAGATTTGTAAATAACCTGACCTTGTTATATTTGTTATATTTAGCATTTGGTTTCCCGGTCTGTGTTATTTTTAGTTTGAAATTTTCTTGTTTCATGGATAATTATTAATGTATTTATTGGTATTGTGTACATTTTGTGTCATTTCTAATGTCTTTAACAGTTGTTTTATCTATGTAGAAGGATTACAAAACAAGGAAGTAAAAGAGTGAATTAAACAGAAAATAAATGTGGTATAAATTCAACCACATTATATTTTACTTCATGTATGTTATATTAGGCCAAACTTATTCTACATTTTGTCTCTCGGTGTAGTGTTTAAAGTTTTTAAGTGGAAACTATTTTTAAATAAAGACATATGTTTTCTTCCTTTTAAATCATCTTTAGTTAAATCATCTTTAGTTAAATCAGAGGTTTTTACTGGGTTTAAAACCTGTGGATTTTAAATTGTCCGGCATTGACCAGTCCTGACCAAGGGTTAAAAGGTCAAATGAGGTTATACTGTTTCAAAAACATCATGTTTCTAACTACTTATAGTAACAAGTATGGAAAATTAATATAAAAAAAAATATAATAAAATAAAAAAAAAACCCAAAAGTCCACACAAAAATCCTTACAAGGTAGAGATAGATCAAAATACACCTCAAAATTGGATGTAACATGAAAGTTGTACTGCAGAAAAGTGGTCTCGATGTTTCCCTATGACTAGTAATGAAAAAGTTACAATATAAGCTATTTATAGTAACAACAAAGGGAAATAATTCTAAAGGGACCTGCTCATGACACTCCGTTTCATGATGATGTACAATTGTGCCAAGTTACATCAAAATCCTCCATGAATGAAGAAGAAATGCTCTGGGCAAAGTCATTCTTGTATCTGAATTTTGGCCTTTAACTATTAACTTGACCTTAGACCTAGGGATCTGGTTCTTGCGCAAGATATTCAGCCTTGCGGTGGTGAACATTTATGCCAAGTTATATCAAAATTCCTCCATGCATGAAGAAAAAATGCTCCGGACAAAGGTTTAATTCTTGTATCCTTTGACCTCTAAGTGTGACCTTGACCTTAGATCTAGGAACATGGTTCTTGTGCTAGACACTCCGTCTTATGATGGTGAACAATTGTGCCATGTTTCATCATAATCCTTCCATGCATGAAGAAGATATGCTCCGGACAACGTCTATGGAAGCTGCCCGCCCGCCAGGGGCGTTCCCATAATACGTCCCGTTTTTCAAACGGACGTATAAAAATGTATCTCCGAGTAAATCACAAAGTATCAATGACTCTCAAATGCATGTCCCAACAGTGCTCTAGAAGAAAATGCATATAATTTTTCGGTACCGTAAGTCTTTCATATCTATACAATATATATATATTAATCAATCAAGGATATGTCATTGTAAATGAGCTGACAGTTAGTTTTCTAGGAAATCGTCGTTTAACTGTGTTACACAAATCATACATGCACCGCTTTTTTACAAAAATATGTCCGCCATGTTTCCTTCAGTGAACGAAATAAAGGGTGTCTTTTACCTTAGATTTCCTCATTGTAGAATACGATTCACTTTCTAATCTAAATAAAGCATCACTTTTTTATAATATCCCACTGTCCGAACTTTCTGATCACCTAACGATCACTCACAATTACAAAATAAAACCAACGTGTCATCAAAACGTTTACTCTGCACGGCTTCATCTCGGCCTACTAACATTAAATTTGTAATCATGCGCCAACCAAACAAATGATGAAAGATCGGGACCTTTTGGAAGATATGTTTAATTTCCTGTATTTTTGATATTCTAACCTTTAAAAAACTGAATTGTATGCACAGAAATAAAGAAGAATTTATGCAATATAGCTTTTAGTTTTAATTTTCGACCTATATTTTTCCAGGCCAACAACAGACATGTATATGTTACAAACCCGGCTTGTCCTTGAAACCAGTGTCAAAGGTTACTTGAACATGAATACAATAAATAAACAATCACTTACTATGTTCTTGTAAGTCCTGTAAGATGAAACGGCTCGTGTTTATACATTAATATATATATATATATATATATATATATATTCCGTATCGGGAACATTGACAATCACAACTCGATCTTTACCACGAACATGAAAACAGTTGCTTTTATTCCGTTGTTAACATTTCAATCATGACGATTCACATATACGTCTAAGAACGTAAATTTCGTGCTTTCCAATCTACATGGTTTGTAAACTTTTGTAATTAAAAGTATGGTGTATTCGGCAAACCATTTGTAATTTCTGACGTGGTAAATATCATTGAGAGTATCATATATGTTCACGAAATTTAATTAAATATCTAAGTTTTATACTTGCAAAAGAAAAAGTTAACTTGATGGTCATGGTGGCTGGCTTCGAATTCCTCGCCCATCACTTACGTTGGATCAAAACCTCACTTGAGGTGTAAAACTTTTCACCTCAAGAAGCCATCCAGTTTAGGTTATTGTCTCGATCTAGATACTAGTCTGAGTCCCCCAAAAATGTCTGGAGAGGCACCTGTAGTCTTTCCCCTACAACAAAACCTGGGGAAAAAAATCATTTTGTCGTTTCAGTGTTACTCTCAATCAAACAAAATAAAGATTGTTCCCGTTTTTGTTTGTTTGTTTGTTTGTTTGTTTTATTACATTTTTGTATAAATGAATATGCAAAAACGTTTGTTTCAGTGTAAAGTCAAAATATAATATTACAATTATATATCAACAGTGAACGCCACATGCATTATATTTTCACGAGGGGTTAATGCTTTGATCTTACATGTAAAACAAAACATATCCCTAGTGTATAAAAAGTAAAGGTAAATATATATGAGCCGCAGAATGAGAAAACCAACATGGAGGCTTTGGGACCAGCATGGATTCAGACCAGCCTGCGCATCATCGCAGTCTGGTCAGAATGCATGCTATTTGCTAATGTTTTTTTCTAACTGCAATAGCGTTTAAAAGCGGACAATATGGATCCTGACCAGACTGCGCGGATGCGCAGGCTGGTCTGGATCCATGCTGGTCGCAAAGCCACTATGTTGGTTTTCTCATGGCGAGTGTATTATACATTTTTCTTGAATTTTGCCTCAACGTCTGTTTACGACGTTTCCCGCATTTGTTTGTTATGACGTTACGTCATTGTATTATTTCTGCCTGAAGATATGTGCACAATTGAAAGTGCCTGCAGTGAAGAATTAAAATTATTAAAAAAAATCCACAGAAGTCTACTTCTGTTAATTCCTTGCAATTGAACTTTTATATATTTTATACCTGAACAAGGATTTTACTAATTTCATATATACCTGAACAGTACAATCTCTGTAAATGAGCACTACTAGAAAAATAGCTCTCAGCTCATTTACACGGATAGTTCAGCTTTATTATGCATGTTAAAGTTTTTTGCAGTTATGCTTGATGACATAAAATACTGTCACCGAAAATTGGGACATTAATATACTGATAATTTTTCCAACTTTACTTTTTTTAATTAAAGTAAGAGTTCAGCACTTCATGGTTTTAATGTATTGTCGTATTTGAATAAAACTTGTTTTACAGTTACTTCGAAATTCCTCACAAATAATATCACGTATCCCACCCACCTAATTCATAATATTAAAAATGCATAGTCCTTAAGCAAAGAAAGTAAGAATAAATGCAAATCAAAGGCTATGGCATACAGTTAAAATAAAAGACAGTGAAATTAAACTGTGCTGGAAATATGTACAGTAAACTCTGCTTATAACGATGTCCCTGGTCAGGGGGACTTTCAAAGTGTTTGTTGTATACACATGTATAACAAAAGATTTTTGTTTATCAGATAATTTATATGTACACTGAAAAAAGGAATTAAAAAACAAGAATTATAAGTAAGTTAAATGTAATTAAAATTGCGACTACCAATTTCAAATTTATTTTCCAGTTTTATAGTTTTATATTTTCATTCCATGATCTTTTTTTATTGATGAAAAAATAATTGAACACAGAGACTGTCTTAATTATATTAGTTAAAGAAAGTTGATTCTCTCTTACTTGTGTTGTAGACTAGTTTTCTAGTGGTACGTATATATATTTGGATTTATGGTGAACTCAGCAATGTTGTAGATATATTCCATTTATTGGACAGAGTACCTATATAGAACAAGGAAAACTTAAAAATATAAAACAGTAAAAACAGGAACAAGAAACAATACAAATTGTAATACAACAATAACAAACATGGAAATACGCAGATTTCACAAAGTACATCTCACGCGGCTATCACTAAAATAAAAAAAAATGCCAAATGAAGTATCTTACAAGATACGTCTATGAATGGTACACTTAACATGATTGCCACTTCTATATCAGATCAGTGAATTTGACCACACATTGTCATTGTCATGACAGTTTGCAAGTTTTTAGTTCTCATTTGTTAAATTTAATGTAGTACCAGTATATTCCAAATGTAACACTAACAAAAGCTGTCCGTAAGACAGCCAGTGCTGGAACAATCAGATTGTTGTCCAAGAAATAGGAATTTTACTATAAAATGTTAAAATATCCATAGAGTTTCAATCAAGTATGAGACAGTAACTTGCATGCAAAACTTACCAGAAGTATTAAGTTAAAAGGGGACAAACTTTGGAAAATATTATGTCAGAGTTGTGGGATTTGACCAAGTTTTATAAACCAGAAGAAATGTGTAAAGTTTCAATTCAATATTTGCATTAGTTTTGGAGATAGTAACGTGCATGCAGAACTTTAACCTGGATTTGATTTTTTAAGTCAATTCAAATGAAAATTTGGCCCAAATGTCATGTCAGAATTATGTGACTTGACCCAGTGAGATTGGTACTTGACCTAGGAAAAGAAAAAAAGTTTTAAAGCAATATGCCTTAACCAAGTAGCTAAACCATATTTCAATAGTTGAGCTAAAAATGCAATTATCTTAAAACTAGATGCCCAAGTGAAACATGTCGAGCCCGCCAGCTGTCAAAAGGACTGGGAGTTGCACACGAAACTCTGTCTCACTGAGACAAACATTTATGCCAAATAAAAAAGTGTGCCAGGTTATTTTATAATCCCACATTTAATGACGTAGTTATTGTCTGAACAAGGTCAATTATAGCCATATCTGACCTTCAAACTCCAAGTGTAACCTTGACCTTTAAGTTATTGACACTGTTTTGCACGTGACACACCGTCTCATGGTGGTGAACAATTGTGCCAAGTTGTTTTATAATCCCACATTCAATGACGAAGTTATCGTCCGGACAAGGTCAATTATAGCTATATTTGACCTTTAAACTCCAAGTGTGACCTTGACCTTTAAGATATTGACACGCGTTTTGGGCGCGACATGCCGTCTATTGTTGGTAAACAATTGTGCAAAGTTATTTTAAAATCCCAAATCAATGGCAAACTTATGGTCTAGACAAAGACATCCGGATGGATGCACGCACATACACCGAACAGCCATTTGGACAACTGTGTCTTCGCTCCGTTATGGGCTCGACAGAAAGAAAACAACAACAACATTAACGTGAATACTTGGGATATTGCTTGCTGTATGAAGATGAAATGTTTTATTATGACAATTTTTATAACCTAATGAAAAATTTTCATTTTAAATCTTCTATGTGGTGTGAGGTTCTTGACAAGAAAGATCATATCAAAATTTTGCATTTGGCAATTTAATTTAAATTATTAAAGAACATTTTACAGTAGGTTGTGCAAAAGTATACTGTACAATGAATACCTTAATAGCAACATTTTTACCTTACTGAAAAATGTCCCAACACTGAATTTACTAGTATCTTTTGAAGATTCCATCATTTTGCCTTTTTTCTAGAGGAAAGTAAACAAAGTATATAATTATTTTGATTGTTGTATAGATTTATTGTTTCCCAAAGTTATGTTAGAGACACTAAAATGTGAATAATGGTGTTTTTAAGACTTTTGTTATTAGCAAGCTTATAACATTCAATATTTTCTTGATAAATGCATTACATTATAATAACATGTGTAGCAATAATAAAGAGTAGGGGAAACTTCCCGTTCGGGAAATCAATTTGTTTTTTCCTACTTCACAAATGGGAAACTTGTTACTAAATATAGTAATTTTTTCCCTGTTCGGGAAGCAAAATGAACATTTTTTGACTTGTTTCCATCAAAATGCATGAGTAAACATGGTGTCATTAAATGAAACTTACTATATCTAAACTTCAACCATTCAGATTTTTGGCTGCGGGTTTATCCCGCTACCAAAGTAAAGTGTATTTCTGACAATCATAGCATCTTTATTTGATTCCGAATCACATCCAAAGGATGTTTATGTGCTGCACAAAATTGTCCCATTCATGAACAGTGCGGATGAATTATCAATGAACAAGCAGTTCTTATTCAACCTGTATCCACTCACACTGACCATTTAGGTTATATAAGATCTATCAATGATAAGGTATTCCAGCCCATGGTTACATCAAAAGCTGGGTCAGGCAGAGTTTATCTTAGATATGAGGCACATTGAATTTGTATTTGTTTCTCATTCATGTACATTCATAGAGTGGTATTTAAACAAAAAATAAATCAACCAAAACCCTCCAACTATCAGACATTTCAAGGCTTTGATTTTTACATGTAATTGATAGGCTTTTGTCATATCACATTTCCTTTCAGTAACTTTTATTTTAAAGAAGGTATTTTTGTCCAGTTTACAACTTTTTAATAGTAAGATACTCTCCACTGGGACTTGAACCCAGACCTCTTCTTACATGGAGTAAGAAGCATTCTTACATTGAACTATGGAGAGGAAAACTAAATGTTGTAAAACTGGAAAATCCAATGATTTTGGTATATTCTGAATTTCATTTATAATCAGAATAACTTTTGATACATTATTTAATGACACAATGAAAATTGTTGTTTTGCCTAGTTTCTTTCAACAATAATTTTATTTAAAGAACTTGGGAATATTGAAATTAATCCAGAAATATACATTCTTGAACCAAAATCAAATATTTGAAATTATTCATAAAATTATCTTGAAGAGGAAGAGAATATTATTTTTTCATAAATACTTTAAATCAATGTTGTGCAGCATTGTTCATACAGTTTTGAGAACAGACATTTGTTGTACTGGGGAATTAGTTCTGTTGAAAAATTATGTTACACTGGTAAGTTGTAACTTGTAAGAACAAACGGATTGGACACTTTGTTATTTTTTATTTTGCAATAAGGAACAGATGGAAAAAGCTGTCAACTGTTGTGTATCAAATGTGAATATTTTCCATTAGAGTGCAAAGTAGTTTGATACTTCTTTGTTAAATTAATAATCAAATGTTTTTCATAACTTTTTTTTGTTAATAGTGCATACCTAAAATAACTACCATGAATAAAAAGCAATAAGAAGCATTTTAACGTATATTCCAAACAAGAGCTGTCACTATTGGTGACAAATGCCCCCGAACAGTGCCCAAGAATGCTACAGCTGTATGCGTTTAAAATATCACACATCATTTTGTGACCTTGACCTAAGTGGCTTGGGTCATAAGCCTGACACACATTCTCAATAATGTTTACATTTGTTTCAAATTATTTTCATATCCCTTGATAAATGGAAGAGTTATGAAGCAGACAAGAAAAACCTTTGACTTCTCAATGTGACCTTGACCTTTAAGCTAGGGGTCTGGGTCTTATGCGTGACACCTCATCTCATTATAGGAAACATTTTTGCCAAGTAATTTTAAAATCCCTTCATCAATAGCAGAGTTATGGACCATACAAGAAACCGACAATGTTAACCATTAGCCTCTATTAAAATGTGTATCTTGACCGTAGAGCTAGGGGTCTGCATTTTGCATAAGACACAGCGTCTTATAAGGAGGAACATTTATGCCAAGTAATTTTAAAATCCTTTGATGAATGGCAGAGTTATGGGCTGGACACAAAACAGACCCTGTTAACATTTGAATTCAAAGTGTAACCTTGACCTTAGAGCTAGGTGTCTGGATCTTTCACATGACACGTCATCTCATTATGGTATACATTTATGCCAAGTTATTTGAAAATCCCTGCAAGGATGACAGAGTTATGGCCATCCATGCAGGAAACAGACCACGATAACATTTGACCTCTAAGTGTGACCTTGACCTTGAAGCTAGGAGTCCTTGTCTTGCGCATGACACATCAGCTCATTATGGTGAACATTTATGCCAAGTGATTTTACAATCCCGTTATGGATGGAAGAGCCCGGACAAGAATTAACCGGAAGCACATATGCACATACAGTGCAATTTTAATATGCCCTTTAGGGGCATAAAATGTAATTCTGATTCTTATTATGAATTTGTGCAGATGTAGTTAGCTATGGATGGAATCCTCAAGTCTCAATTCATTCAGTCTAAACATCATACAGTTGTGATCTTTTAAGATCAGTACAGGAGGAAGTAAATAGGAGATAAATCAAATTGTTCTTTCATCTGGTAATCTAAAAACATCATTATACACACTGGAGTGTAATTGTATGTGTTACCTAATTTAAACATTTGAAGGATGATTGAACTGTTCATATAGTTAGACAGGAAAAAAAGTAATGTCATGTTATGAAAAAAAATTATATGCAAGGACTGTTTCCCTTATTAAATTGTAACCTGTAAATTGAAAGTCACCTTGGTTGGTCTTGAATTGGGAATTCCTTACCGCTCATTTTCTTTAATTTACTACGGTTTAAGTTTAAACGCAACAAAAGGGAAAGAACAACCTTAAATAAAATTGTTCCCCTTTTCACTACCTATGATATCAAAAGCTGGGTTGGTATGTACATGTACTAGTACATGCCCTAGTTAGGGACATATTTTTTTTATAAAATTCTTTTCTATTTAATCTTTTTCTTCTTAACCCTTAAAGGGGTGTGGAAATCCCAATATTTTATACTTGTCCACGGACAAATGAGACATGAGAATCCACTTGTCCTCAGTCAAAACTTTCTCGCCCAAATTTCCTTGTTTTGGACAGCAATCTACAGGTAGTAACAAAAGCAAACATAGTAAAGTGTAATACCGTAACTGTTTCAAAAAATAAGATTGCAACACTTGCTTACATGTGTTCATCCGCTAGGTAGCGGAACATTAAACAAAAATGCCTAGAAAACTGCCCATCATGCTATGCGAAGCCGTATTAGGACACATGAAACTTTCTGACTCGTAGTGGCGAGTTCTTTGTGTTTTGACTGTTGATTTTGTCGGCAGACGAAGTTGTAACGTCGAATTTGTCCAAAACTTTGTGATAACTGTTTTACGTTTCCAGTTTCTATTCGCCGAGTGACCATTTGCAAAATCACGAAAGACCGAGACAGGGAACCAATAAAAATGTAGAAAATGACATGCTAAGTTTAGATGTAGTATGGTTTTCGCAAAACTGCTGAAATCGGGAGGCCCGCAACCGGTGAAACATTCGTCTTGTACTTCAAATTCCTTTTTAGACTCCATAACCTTGAAGCAATGTTCGGCGTTTCAAAATTATTCCTTTTCTCATTTCAAAACCAGAAAATTTGGGCTTGTCTGAAGACAAACAGAGTGCAAAAGCTCACTTGTCTGCCTTCAAAAAGTCCCGAGTTGCACAAGTCGGGCATAGGAATTCCACACCCCTGCCTTATCATGCTATTGATCCTGCCTTTGCGACCAGTGTAGATCTTGATCAGCCTGCACATCCGTGCATTCTGATAAAGATCTGCACTGTTCGTCATTCAGTATATTTTTGGTATGCACCCCTTTTAACAGTTAATGGTACTGTCCAAATTGAAAGATGGACAAGTTCATTATAGAAATTTAGCAGGGTAAGGGTTAACAAATATTCAAAACATGTCGTATGTAACATAATCTTTTGCTCAGTCTTAAACTCTCTGTCCCCTGCATATTAATAATAACACCGCATTTACAGTCATTATTAAACTGTTGTGTAACCTTTAGCATCACCTTGATTTGAAAGTACAACGTCTGAGAGTGTTGGCATTTATGTGAAAAAAACACCAAAAAAAAAAAGAAAAAACCCCAAAAACTGGTATTTCCAAGAATAGCAAGAAATACTGGCAATTACTTACTGAAACCATTTTTTTAAAGTTTAAACCTGTGGTTTCGAATTAAAGTGTAACTAATAATAGGAGGGGGAAAATGTGCAGCCTTTTACAGGACTCGACCTGCGACCTTGTGCTTGCAAGCCAGAAGCTCTACCAACTGAGCTAATTAGACAAGTTAGGACAACCAATATCACAGACCAGGGCCCGTATTCATAAAGCACATAAGGAAATAATATTCCTTAGTTATTGAGATTTGCCTTAGTTTTCTGAATTTTCTCCTAAGTTGTTAGGGAATATCTTAAGTGTTATTCATAAAGCACCTTAGTTTAAAAAACTCCTTAAGTCGATCATTTTTTCCTTAAGTTGAAGACTTTTTTCCCTTAAAAAGTAAGGTACCTACAGAGGTACCTTAACTTTTGAGGACACAGTTAAGGGGAAACAAAAATGACGGATTAGCAGCCGACTCTTTTCTTTTCGATATAAAAACAAGATATTTGTGGTAAGATTCTTAAGAAAATTGTAGCCTATGACCTTAAGCACAATTGATTTACAAATATCACAACAGTTATAATCGTATCGGACCGCGTACCTGTATGTAAACTTCCTGTGAATTTTCGACGAGAACTATCACAAATTGATATACAGGCCTTATTTTATCTGTAGTGTAAATGCAGGTATTGCATCATCTTTTTGTAAATTTTTGAGTAATTGAGGTAAATGTCAGATTTCACGCATAAAATACCTCTCATGTTTTTCTGTATTTCATAACTTAAATTTCCATGTAAATTTCATTAAATTCGGTTCAGTAATAAGAAAGTTGATATTTTTTAAACTTCAGTAATTTATGTTTTTATCCCCAAAACCACTATAACGGGCCTTAAATTGTCAATTTCAATCCGCGCCAAAGTAGTCAGATTTCCCAGCTATATTGTGAATCCCGTGAAAATAGAAATAGTTATTATCGCCGGTACGGCCTTTCCTGTCACAATGGTGTCAGAAGTGGGATTGGTTGACCAGACACAGTAGCTATTCGAACATTATTAACACCCATTTAACTGCAGCAATAATTTGTAAAGATTCCTCTTGTTTTGTTCTATTGGTACACATAAAATAGTTTTATTCATTTTTCAGAGTGACGGCTTACCTCAGACAAGACAAGACAGATCCATAGCTTCAGCTAACCAGCTTTAGTGGTCACAGACTGATAGACAGTTGCTTACGACACTTGGATTCTGGGGTGAGCTCGTTCCTTTAATTTTTCTTTTGGGTTTATTTTGTGTCACTCTATTATTAAGCCACCATATATTTGTGCTGAGAGTGACCGCCTACTCACTCTTACCTGTGCGTTGCCCTACTTCTCCCAGTGATCCTATTATGTATTAGTGTACTGTATACATACTAGATACAGTATTTTACTTTGTGCGTGTTAGCAAGCTTGTTTACTTGCATATACTTTTACCTGCTTTTAAGTTTTAGTGCTAAACAGTTGTGTTATATCTATACTTTATCTTAGGATAAAGCACTTTGATTTATTTTTGTTTTATTTGTTACACTAAGTGTTAACACTAGTTACAGTTGATTGATATTTGATAAGGCTAGGGTATTGTTGCAGCCTACTGTCACTGTACGTTGTTGATTGTTGCCTATGCAACCTTGATTGACACATAGTACTGTTGCGCAACTTAGTGTATTATTATTTTAGTGAGGACGTTTTGTGTAGCATATACGTAGATTATAGTATTTTGTGTTGGCTCCAGTGGTGGCTGTTAGAGCCTTAGTGTAAACTAGTGTAGTCTAGTATTCCCTCACGATTGTTTAACTAGTGTCTCAGGTTGTTATAGTAGCTGTTGTACTGTAGTGTTGTATAGTGTTAACATAGTGTGATCATTTAAACATGAGGAGGGGAGTTACGTAACTTTGTTTAGGAAGAGCAGGCTAGGGAACGTGAGGAAAGACATAGTAGATTAGAAGCAGAGAAAGATAGATTAGAAGCACAGAAATTACGAGTAGTAGCAGAGAAGGAAAGGTTAGAGTAAGAAGCTAGGTTGCAGAAAGAAAAGATAGGATATGAAAAACAAAGTAGTTTAGAAGCAGAGAGATTAAGAGTAGAAGCAGAAAAGAATAGATTAGAAGCAGATAGGGAAAGATTAGAGTTAGAAGTTAGGTTGCAAAAAGAAAAGATAGAGTATGAACGTAAGTTAGAACAGGATAAGTTAGAAATGGAAAAGGAGAAGTTAATGTTAGCTAGAAAGTAAGAAACAGAGAAGGAGGAAGCAGAAAGTAGGAAATTAGAAACAAAGCATAAGTTTAAGACAGACTTAGAAAGGATGAGTAAGAAAAAGGTAAAGGTTAAGATGTCTCCCTTTGATGAGAAAATTGATTCCATGGATGCGTACTTGAATGTGTACGAAACGTACGCTGTTGCGCAGGATTGGGATAAAGAATATGGCCACTTAACTTATCGTTCCTTCTAAAGGGTACGGCAAGATAGGTTTCTGATAGGCTTCCGTTGGAAGATAGGAAGTATTATGATAAACTGAAAGCCGCTTTGCTACGTCAGTTCGAACTCACTGACGATGGCTATAAGAAAACGTTTAGAACTGAAAGGCCTCGTGATAATGAGACCTTTGCGATGTTTCTAGCCAGAATAAGTAGATGTTTAGACGGTTGGCTTAGACTAAGTAAGGTAGAGAAAACGTACGAAGGATTATTAGATTTTATACTTAGTGACCAATTTTTAGATGTATGTAATAGAGAACTATACCAGAATTTGAGTAGGAAGAGGTTAGTTAAAGCTAGGGATGTAGCAGAAGATGCAGATTTGTTTGCAAAGACTCATGGAGGTCCAAAGTATGTCGTGAATCGAACCAATAAGGACCAGAGCCATAAACCATATGAAATACCTCAGAGACAGTATCCTAGTAGTCGTAATGTAGGCACTAGTAATAGAGGTAGTAGCAATGTTACTAATAGAGGTAGAGGTTATCAACCCTTTGGTGTACTGAAGTGTACTAATTGTGGTCGTATAGGGCATAGCTCTTATTACTGTAGGAGTGGAAAGTACGGTAATAGTGCTAATGCAGCAGCAGAGTTAGAGGTAGAACAGGAACAAGAAAGTAGTAAAGGGGAGAATAGAAATAGTAAGGAAAATAGAAATAGAGGTAGAGGCCGTGACCGATCTAGGAGTAGAGGTAGAGGACGAAATAGAGAAAGAGATAGAGATAGGAGTAAGTCAAGTAGGTCAGAGAGTGGAAATAGTATTATAGAACTCAGTGATGTAGAGGAGTTAGGTATGCTTAGTGTAAGTACATGTCCTACAAAACCCGGTACTTGTAATGGTAGGGATGTAATCGCTATGCGAGATACGGGTTGTACATGTGTGATAGTGACTTAGTAGAAGCAAGTCAGTTTGTAGAGAAAACCCGTAGATGTAAGTACATAGATGGGAGTGAACATAGGCTAGATGTAGCTAGAATAGATATTGATTGTCCGTATTTTAAGGATACAGTAGAGGCGTTGGTTGTAGATAATCCTACCAATGATGTTATAATTGGTAATGTAGAAGGAGCTGTAGAACCTCAGTTTAGTAGCTTAGCGTCAGCAGTAGAAACTAGGGCGCAAGCCAAGTTAAGAAGCAAGTAAAGCTTAAAGATCCGGCTCCGAATTTAAATATATCTCGAGAGGAATTATTAGAAAAGCAACAGAAAGATAGGACTTTAGATTTGTGTAGAAAGAAGGCTGAGGAAGGTACGATTAAGCAGTGTAGAGGTAAGGGTTCAGTTAGGTTTGAGATTAGGAATAGATTGTTATATAGAGAGTATATCGCCCAGAATTTAGACAAAAGTAGACAATTGATTGTACCTAAATGTCTTAGAAAAACTGTGATGAAAGTTGCACATGATTCGTTACTGTCAGGCCATTTAGGTGTAAGGAAAATTAGTGATAGGGTATTAGGCGAATTTTACTGGCCAGGAGTAATGGCAGAGGTTAGGAGGTACTGTCAGTCATGTAGTATTTGTCAACGTACTATAGCTAAGGGTAGAGTAAGTAAAGTTCCATTAGGAAAAATGCCTTTGATTGATACTCCGTTTAAGAGAGTTGCTGTCGATATCGTTGGTCCGATCGAACCTATGACTGATAGGAAAAACAGATATAGTTTGACTATGGTAGATTATGCTACTAGATATCCGGAAGCGATAGCACTACCTAGTATTGAAACTGAGAGAGTAGCAGAGGCATTAGTAGATATGTATAGTAGATTAGGAGTGCCAGAGGAAATGCTTACCGATTGTTGATCGCAGTTTACGTCAGACCTTATGGCAGAAGTTAGTAGGTTATTGTCATTAAGGCAGTTAACTACAACACCGTATCACCCTATGTGTAATGGTTTAGTAGAGAAGTTAAACGGTAGTTTGAAGCAAATGTTGAAGCGTATGTGTAGTGAGAGACCTAGAGATTGGGATAGGTATTTGAATGCTATGTTGTTTGCTTATCGTGAAGTTCCGCAAGAAAGTCTGGGATTTTCTCCCTTTGAGTTACTTTATGGTAGAACAATCCGTGGACCGATAACTGTGCTAAGAGAGTTATGGGCTGGTAAGACGAAAAATGATGAGGTTAAAACCACTTACCAGTATGTTATGGATTTGCAAGAAAAGTTGGAGGATACGTGTAAGATGGCTCAGAAACAGTCAGCAAAAAGTAGTGCTAGATACAAGAAGTATTACAATAGGAAGATAGACGGTTTAAGGCAGGTAGTAAGGTACTTGTATTGTTACCTACGAAACATAATAAGTTGTTGTTACATTGGAAGGGTCCTTACGTAGTAGTAGAGGTAGTAAATAGACTAGATTACAGGATAGATGTAGACGGAAAGTTGAAAACTTTTCACGCAACCATGCTAAAACATTACTGTGAAAAAAAGGATGATAGTAAGTCTATACCAGATAAGGGTATTTTAAGTAAGGTTAGAGCAGCTATTTTAGAGGAGGATCAGAAAGATTATGACAGATTAGATCCGAATGAAAGTAGTAATGAGTTTTCGAGTATGTAGAAAAGGATATAGTTTTGTGTTTTATAAAGCAGGGTACAGAAACTTACAAAGATGTAGAGTTACCGGTAGAATGTAAACAGGAAGTAGTAGATTTGTTAGAAAATTTCTCAGATGTACTGACAGATATTCCTGGGAATGCTAACTTAGTTGAACATGATATTCAGTTGTCAACTACAAATCCGATAAGAGTAAAGGGTGATCCTATTCCTTTTCATTCACAATCAGTAGTAAAAGAGGAAGTAGATAAGATGTTGGAGTTGGGATTAATCGAACCATCAAATGCTCTATTGTCCTCATAAGGAAAAAAGATAACAGTATAAGGTTCTGTATAGATTTTCGCCAAGTCAACAAACTGACGGTTTTCGATGCTGAACCTATGCCAAACATGGAGGAGATGTTTTCAAAACAATCTAAGTATAGATATTTTTCTAAACTAGACTTGAGCAAAGGTTACTGGCAGGTTCCTTTGTCTAAAAAGGCTAAACCCATGACTGCTTTTGAAACCCCGAAAGGTTTGTTTCAATTCCGTCAGATGCCCTTTGGATTAGTTAACGCACCTGCAACGTTTTGTAGACTGATGCGGAAGGTTTTGAAGGACCTGGGGCACTCAGATAGCTTCATTGATGATATCCTGGTGTATACAATCACATGGCCAGAACATGTAGTAGCAAGACTTAAGACAAGACTAAGAGAGGCTAAGTTAACAGCAAAACCGACTAAGTGTTTTATAGGTTTTCAGAAGTTAGAATGTCCAGGGCACATGATCGGAGATGTCCAGACACTTAAACCAGTTCCAAATAAGGTACAGACCATACAGGATGCCGAGAGACCGAAAACTAAGAAGGCAATACGTTCATTCTTAGGTGTAGTCGGATTTTACAGAAAGTTTATCCCCAATTTTGCCGCCATTGCAGTTCCACTCACATATTTGGCGAAAAAGGGTCAGCCAAATCTTGTAGAGTGGGGTGAAAGTCAAGAAAAGGCTTTCCAGACTTTGAAGGCTAGCTTAATGGTTCCGCCTATTTTGAAGTTGCCATATTTAGATCAGACTTTTATATTGAGAGTAGATGCTTCAGATGTAGGTTTGGCTCAGTATTGCTTCAGGAAAGTGATGGAGAGAAACTACCTGTAGCGTATGCTAGTAGGAAATTACTACCTAGGGAGCAAAAGTACTCAGTGATAGAGAAGGAGTGTTTAGCGATAGTATGGGCAGTAGCTAAGTTTCACCGGTATTTGTTCGGTAAGGACTTTGTATTAGAGACGGATCATCAGCCGCTCACTTATTTGAATAAAGCTAAACTTAGCAATTCCAGGCTAATGAGATGGGCATTGGCATTACAGCCAGATAGGATCAGTGTCAGAGCAATTCCTGGTAGAGAAAATGTAGGCGCAGATTATTTGAGTAGAGTGTAGACAGGTGGCTATATTATATGGTGTACAGATAGTGACAGTGTGTTTTTTTTTTTGTTTGTTTGTTTCTTTTTGTTGTGTTTGCTATTTTCAGTATGTCAATTTGTTTTCATTTAAGAAAATTATAAATTTTCTTTTTAAGGAGAGACGTGTGTCACAAATTGATAAACGGGCCTTATTTTATCTGTAGTGTAAATGCAGGTATTGCATCATCTTTTTGTAAATTTTTGAGTTATTGAGGTAAATGTCAGATTTCACGCATAACATACCTCTAATGTTTTTCTGTATTTCATAACTTAAATTTCCATGTAAATTTCATTAAATTCGGTTCAGTAATAAGACAGTTGATATTTTATAAACTTCAGTAATTTATGTTTTTATCCCCAAAACCACTATAACGGGCCTTAAATTGTCAATTTCAATCCGCGCCAAAGTAGCAGATTTCCCAGCTATATCGTGAATCCCGTGAAAATAGAAATAGTTATTGTCGCCGGTACGGCCTTTCCTGTCACAGAACAAGACAAAGATCCACCAAGATTTTGCAGTCATTTTAAGCGTAGAAAATGCTGCCAGAAAGTATCTAGAATGCTATGGATAGAAGAATGTGTAAATTTCGTCATAATACATTAAATATCATAAATAGCTAGAAAATTCAGATCAAGATGGGACTAACAAAAGGTATCGTATGTACTGTGGTAAGGTAGGTCAATTCAGAATTTATTATTGTCACAGTCACAACTATTTCCGAGCACTTTGATCAGTACTGCCAATGTCACAGAATGAAAAAATGTGTAGCCATACCTGGGCTTAGGAGCCCCTATTGGTGCACATTTTGCTTACAGTGTGAATACGATACCGACTGAGCTATCGGGCTGCTTACAGTGTGAATACAATACCGAATGAGCGATCGGGCTGCTCACAGTGTGAATACAATACCGACAGAGCTATCGGGCTGCTCACAGTGTGAATACAATACCGACAGAGCTATCGGGCTGCTTACAGTGTGAATACATTACCGGCTGTGCTATTGTGTTTTTAATGATTACCATTCAAAACCTGTTACTAAAGGAGCTCTTATCCTGTTGTAAGGACCCGTTTTAGCTTATGTCTTGTTGGTATATTAATATACTTGTTGCGATTTAATCTCCTTTTGGGTCCTTTCAGCTTTGCACATGGAAGAAGAAGGTCGTTTGCAAATAGATGCGAGGGTTGATTTTGCCTCTTATCGAAGGAATCCTCGATTGTTTATACTTGCTGATGTTTAATATATGGACTTAATTATTCTATGCGCATTTAGATATTGTGAGAGAATACTTAAATAGTATTTTGAAATTTTTGTTGAGTGATTTAAATCTGTAAGTTATGCAGTTTATATAGCAATGAGGTAGGCTGGTATTATTTGCTTATTTTTAATAAAGTTTGTATTTCTTTTACGGATATATCTGTGTAATTATCGAAGGATTTAAACATTAAATTGATTAATAGCTTTTCTATTATACTTTGCAGTTATCATAATGACTACTAGTATTTGTTTTGTGACCTGCTACAATTTAATCCTTGAGTATTGAGGGTTTATTTGTGTGTTACTGGAAGGTGTACACTTAAACGAGAGGTAAAAGAGCGGGTCGATATTCGAAGATAATATGAATTATTAAATTGGTAATATGTCTTGCAAATTTATGTAGGTAATTATGTGTTTTCCCACGCGAATTTTGATAACAATGCATTCCTTTGTAATGCAGGGTTAATAATAGACATGTGTAAACATCACTGCTAGCAGTGTAGCAGACGACGTCTGTATACAAGTGGCGAGTTATTCATGTAGTCTGTTAAAATATATGTAGTATAAACACGTGGAAGAGTCTATTATTCATGATACCTGCTTACAAACAGAGGGTTTAAGCAATTTTATCAGACTTAATCTCGCTGAAAAGTATTTTCTTCTAAAGTGAAGTAATTAAAATTCCATTTCACATATATATTAAGCAAAGTTAAATTTTTATGAGCACGGATCAAGTAATTAAGTGCCCATGTGTGAGGAAAATAGGTAGGTTCACTTTTCAATATACCGCCGTTTCTTGCAGTATGTTTGTTTTTAGTCCTGATGGCTAATGTATATGGTTTGTATAGAAGAATATTGTTATTAAAACAATCGAATGAATAAATATAAAGCAAGTTGGCTTCCTACAAAAAAAAGTAGTTATAACTTATTGTCATTTGTAGAAGGATGACTGTTTTTCAGATCTTAATCTATAGTCAGCCTTTCAGATCTAAATCTATAGTTAGCCCAATTGCTAATGTCTGATTGTATCAGCCGGTACTGGCTTAGGAAAAAGGGTGCCATCCTTATTCTTTGTTTTGGTTTGTAACTGGATTTTGAATTTATGATTACTGCTTAAGGATGAAGAGAAAGTTGCTATTATCTCCATTGTGTTGGATGGTATTTGATTTTGAATTTATGATTAATGTATATTGACTGTTTTTCGCCCATTTGGCTATCTTCGATCGTTTCTAATAAAAAAAAGAGAAAGTTAAGAAAGTTGCTATTATATCCATGTGTTGGATGGTGCTTGATTTTGAATTTATGATTTATGTGTATTGACTGTGTTTCGCCCATTTGGCTATGTTCGATCATTTCTATTAAACAAAAGAGAAAGTTAAGAAAGTTGCTGTTTTTCTCCATTGTGTTGGATGGTACTTGATTTTGAAATTATGATTAATGTATATTGACTGTGTTTCGCCAATTCGGCTATGTTCGATCATTTCTAATACAAAAAAAGGAGAAAGTTAAGAAAGTTGCTATTATCTCTATTGTGTTGGATGGTACTTGATTTTGAATGTATGATTAATGTATAATGACTGTGTTTCGCCCATTTGGCTATGTCTGATCATTTCAAAAAAAAAAAAAAATGGTTGCCGAGTATATCCATTGTGTTGGATGGTAACCGGATTTTGAATCTATGATTAATGTATATTGATGAACTCTATTTAGCCCATTGGCTGTGTTCGATCATTTCAAAAAAAAATAGAAAAAGTAGGTTGCCCATTACATCCATTGTGTTGGATGGTAACAAGATTTTTGAATATTTTGATTATTGTACATTAAGTATTTAGCCCATTTTGCTATGTTCGATCATTAAAAAAAAAAATAGGTTGCGGTTGCCCATTATATCCGTTGTGTTGGATGGTAACCAGATTTTGAATTAATGATTATTGTAAATTGATGAACTATGTTCAGTCAATTTGGCTATGTTCGATCATTTAATAATAAAATAAAAAAAAAAGTTTGCCGATTATATCCATTGTGTTGGATGGTAACCAGATATTGAATTTATGATTATTGTACATCGATGAACTGTGTTTAGCCCATTTGGCTATGTTCGATCATTTAATAATAAAATAAAAATAGGTTGCCGATTATATCCCTTTGGTTGGATGGTAACCGGATTTTGAATCTATGGGTAATGTACATTGATGAACTGTGTTTAGCGCATTTGGCTATGTTCAATAATTTAAAAAAAAAAAGGTTTCGGATTATATGCATTGTGTTGGATGGTAACCGGATTTTTATTTTATGATTAATGTATATTGATGAACTTATTTTAGCCGATTATAATCATTGTGTTGGATGGTAACCGGATTTTGAATTTATGATTAATGTATACTGATGAACTAAGTTTAGCTCATTTGGCTATGTTCAATCATTTATAAAAGAATAGGTTGCCGATTATATCCATTGTGTTTGATGGTAACCGGATTTTGAATTTAACATTAATGTATATTGAGGAACTGTGTTTAGTCCATTTGACTCTGTTCTATCTTTAACAAAATGGTTGCCGATTATATAATTTGTGTTTGATGGTAAACGGATAGTTTCCGATTATATACTTTGTGTTGGGATGGTAATCGGATTTTTAATTTATGATTAATGTATATTGATGAACTGTGTTTGCCCATTTGGCTATATTCTATCATAAAAAAGAGAGTTGCTCATTATATTCATTGTGTTGTATGGTAATTAGATTTTGAATTCATGACTAATGTATATTGATGAACTTATTTTAGCCCATTTGTTAAATGATTGACCATTTCAGTCTTAATGTCTGATTGCCCACTATGGACATTGTGTATGCTGATGACATGATTTCGAATTGATGTGCTGCCAAATTGCAAATTTATCATATTTTCCTTTCTATCTCAAAGTTTATAACGGGCTAGCGACAAATTTACATATATTAATATACTTTATGCCAAAGTTTTAAGTATACAATTGAATGCTTCTAGACAAAGTCACGATCAACACGTCAAAAAAACCCAAGGAGTTCCGCAACACAGTCCAGGTGGTACAGCCACACCGCAACGCCATCCAACCGTTTCAGCCCCGCAACTGGTGAATCTGAACCCGCAACAACTTGTGGTTGTGGTGAGCCTTGTAGCAGAACACCATTGTTTCGTGTTTGCGCAGCGAAGGAGCATTTTGGCTGATGATTCGCTGCACTGTCAGACTGTGTTCAACAAAATGGTGAGTTGGCTCCGACGTAGAGCATTTATAACGACTTGGGAGACCTCGTTTCAGCAAATGTTAAAATTACGATGGTTAATGGCGAATTCGTAGAGTAAACAGTATTGTTACGCTCAGATCACATTAATAACAGTCAAGGTCAGAGTTTTCTTGTTACTGAAACAGACTGATAGCTAAAATTTAAGTCAAAGGCTCGGGCAAAAAAGATAGATTCATTGCCGGTCCTTAATGTACATGAGTATCTATATATACCGTGCGCAAGAAAATGTTATGACTTTAGTTTTCAAGGTATTTGTACCAAATTTGCTTGTGTATACGAACATAGCTGTACGCGTTGTCATGGGAAACACTCTAGGAAGTTTTTTTTTTCAGAATCACTAGTAGCTACCAATCAATATCGTTCTAGGTACTCGTCACTTGGACCTCGTGGAATCTTCAGATAGCCAAAACCGGCATCTCAAAGAGGGTCCCTTAAACCTCCATTCCCTCACCAAAACCCTTATTGACTTAGCAGTATTACAAGTCTATCTTTCTTTATATCCGAATAAATAAGTGGCAGCTGAATTTTAGTGGGTTCTAACAAAGGGTTTCCATTACAAAACCAGCGTTCTAGAGTCCAAACATTATGTCAAACTTTTATTTTCCGTTAGGCAAAACTCTGCTGTAGCTAATGAAAAGTTATATAGGAAGAGCAGTTAAGCAGAATTGCGGTTCCTTTTAAAGAAATGCCTGTTCCAAATTTCAGGCAATCCGCGATCAGTCTTGTGGCCAAAAAGATGGTAGCTCGAGGATTATACACCATCTTTCCTTCCCGCAGGGTTCTTAACGTTGTGTAATAAGAAGTTCGTTTGTTTCAAGTGTACTGTATTAGGCCTCTGTTCACAGGGACTCCACATCTGCATTTTAAACATATACTTTATATCATATGTATTTGTATATTGACATTTATGTGAAGCTGTGACCAATTTCTGCCAACCATTAATTTAAACGAAATTAGATACTAATTGCTTGCTTTAGTAAAATTGTTAATAGTAAAAGTAATGTATTCATACAGCTGTCTTGGGTTCTTCTTTTAGTATTATTATTTCTGTGCCAAGCTATCTTCGGTAATGTGTTTTTAATGATTACCATTCGAAACCTGTTACTGAAGGAGGTCTTATCCTGTTGTAAGGACCCGTTTTAGCTTATGTCTTGTTGGTATATTAATATACTTGTTGCGATTTAATCTCCTTTTGGGTCCTTTCAGCTTTGCACATGGAAGAAGAAGGTCGTTTGCAAATAGATGCGAGGGTTGATTTTGCCTCTTATCGAAGGAATCCTCGATTGTTTATACTTGCTGATGTTTAATATCCCACCCTCCACTCCCCTTTTTTGCTTGTGTTCTCCTTTTTCTTTATAATTTCAGGTACATCTTATGTGTTCAAGTTCAGCCTACACCATCCTTCCCTTCAGTCGTTACAGCTTCACATGGAATATCGGCAGTTTTCACATGTTGAAGTATGGACATGACAGTGTCTGTTTTCAAGAAATGTGAAATGTGTATGTGTTATATATAAACGTTTAACGTAGTCACTGATTCTGAATGTCTGTTTTTGTATACCTGATCTCCGTTGAATTCTGACCCCAGGTTCGGCGGTTAGGTCAGCCTCCACCAGTATATCTAAACGTTGTGTAATAAGTTTGTTTGTTTCAAGTATACTGTATTAGGCCTCTGTTCACAGGGACTCCACATCTGCATTTTAAACATATACTTTATATCATATGTATTTGTATATTGACATTTATGTGAAGCTGTGTCCAGTTTCTGCCAACCATTAATTAAAACGAAATTAGATACTAATTGCTTGCTTTAGTAAAATTGTTAATAGTAAAAGTAATGTATTCATACAACTGTCTTGGGTTCTTCTTTTTAGTATTATTATTTCTGTGCCAAGCTATCTTAAGTAACGGGCTGCTCACAGTGTGAATACAATACCGACATAGCTATCGGGCTGCTTACAGTGTGAATACAATACAGACTGAGCTATCAAACTGCTTACAGTGCAAATACAATAACGACTGAGCGCTATCAGACTACTTACAATGCGAATACATACCGACTGAGCTACCGGGCTGCTTACAGTGCAAATACAATACCGACGGAGCTATCGGACTGTTTACAGTGCGAATACTTACCGACTGAGTTAACGGGCTGCTTACAGTGCCAATACAATACAGACTGAGACATCGGGTTGCTTTCAGTGCGGATACAATACCGACTGAGCTATCAGACTGCTAACAGTGCGAATACATACCGACTGAGTTATCGGGCTGCTTACAGTGCGAATACAATACCGACTGAGCTATCGGGCTGCTTGCAGTGTGGATACAATACCGACTGAGCTATCGGGCTGCTTGCAGTGTGAATACAATACCGACTGAGCTATCGGGCTGCTTACAGTGCGAATACAATAACAACTGAGCTATCACGCTGCTGTTAAACATGTATCAGCAGCCTCTATTGTCGTGTGGTTTTATTCCCCGACTTTAAATCACTTAGTACGTACAATTCATAAATTTAAAGATTTTTCAGTCTGTAGCAGTGTGTATATAATGTGTATAATTGGTCTGTGATATCGGTTGTCCGATTAGCTCACTTTGTAAAGCACCTGACTTGTAAGCAGAAGGTCACAGGTTCGAGTCCTGCATTGGGCTGCACATTTTTTCGCTGTTATTACAAGTTACAATTTAATTCAAAACCACAGTTTTAAACTTAAATATTTAAAGACAGCATAATGAGCATGCTTAAATGAAGTTGATTTGTGATTTTCTGCCGAAAGTAATACTGATGACTTTAACTTTTTGAAAAGTGATCTAAATTGTCTGAAATGGCTATCAGTTTTACCTTTCTATACAATACTAGAAATACCTCATTTTTAACCTGTGGTTTCGAGTTAAATTGTAATTTTAGCAATAAAATCTGTAAAATTATGGACTGAAAAGTCATTAAATTTGGATTGTCTATATCCTTACATAATTCAGGAGCGTTGCTAGGACCTTTGTATAGTACGCAGGGGTGTTGTAGGGGGTAAAGGGGTATCCCCCTTCCCCGGGATTTTTTTTTAATGAGAAACGCAATTGGTGCATTTTGGGATATAAAAGTTTGAATTAAAAACAGTGAACTTAAACCTTGCTCTTTTTTTTAATAAATTTCATACAAAAGGTATTATTTTAGTAGACCTACACACATGTAAAAAATATGCAGCAGATCTGCATGCATACTAAAGAAAGATTTTTATTTTCGAACCCACTTGCGGTGAGCTCGATATAGTTGCTACTTTTGGCGGTTTGGTGTATGTGTTTGTGTCCGTCAAATTTTGTCCGGACCGTAACTTTGACATGCATGGACCAATCTTGTTTATATTTGGCATGAATGTATACTTAATGAGAAGGCGTGTCATGTGCAAACCCCATGTTCCTATCTCAAAGGTCAAGGTCACAGTTGGAGGCCAAGGGTCAAATTCACCATTATGTGACGGAGTGTCATGCGCAAGAACCGGGTTCCTAGGTTTAAGGTCAAGGTCACATTTGACAGCTAGCGGGTTTGACATTCTGTCCATGGGCATACTTGTATAGATATTTTTCACTTTATATAATAGGATAGAGCCAATATGCACTCTAAAAACAGAGCAAATCTCTTTTCTAAGCAAATTGACCAATCTTTCGAACAAAGTAAACGGTATCATCTCTAAATACATCAGTTAAAAAAAAAAACGCAGAATAAATCATAAAGACATCAAAGGGGTGATATTGAAAATGTTCTAAGTGTTCCTTTAGAATTTTTGCTTTTATGTTCACTTTCATGATGAGCCTGCAATAACCCTTGTTGTTTTCAGTAGTTCGAAAATTTCTATGCATTATTTAATGGTTTAATCAGATTTCTACAGACGTTCTTATGAAAACAATGCTAAAGACTGAACACGGTTTGCAGAGATGTTGTGATGTCCTGTTGCATATATTAATGTTATTTCATTTCAGTCTGTTGATTTGTTCAAATTTAAGACGATAGCGAGTTACTATGGTTGTTAGGTTACTCCTAATTTTTAACAACCCGAATTTATAGGGCTCGTGCTCACGTGAACACAAAGCTCAATGGTGGACATTACAGCTTAGAGGTGTACGGCGCACAGCCCTGAAAAACCCTTAACACTGGTATACATACAAAGACGCATATATTTAGATGAAAATCCTGAAACATTTAGACATAACGAGTTGCGTACAACATCCTTCGTTAAATGATATAGTCACCTTACTGTAACCAAATAGATAAAAATGCTTCAGATTAGCCAAATTAATTGTGCATGCTTGCCAGATTTTCTTTACACAGCTGCATATCTCCGCGCCTGTAATTTTTGTAAGAAGGACAAAATCCTAGACCTGTTAAAGCCTTGTTTAGCCCGGTAGCAATAACCACCCATTTTAAGAAACTAGAAAGTATGTACAAACCTAAACATATTCTTGGTGTTGTACTTGTGCCAAATATGTAGTTTTAGTTTGCCTTTGTTAAAAAGATAACATAACGTTTTTGACTGTCCAGAAATTACAATAAATCATTCTTAGGCATGGTAAGTTTAACCAATCACTCAAATAAAAAAATAGAAAACCACAGGTTGCTCAACACAACATAAACGAAAATGTTAAACTGAAGTAAATTAAAGAAAATGAACTGTAAAATATCACGGCACTTCAAGACCAACCAAGGTGACTTTTCAATTTACAGGTGGCTCTTTAATAAGTGAAAAATCCTTGCATATAATGTTCATCATACAATGACATCCATGTTTTACCTGTCTAATGATATGGAGAGTTCAATCATCCTTCAAAAAATTTAAATTAGGTAACACATTAAGAAATATACAATTACACTCCAGTGTATATATGATGTTTTTGGATTATCAGATGAAAGAACAGTTTGATTTATCACCTATTTACTAGGCAAAGCCCTTCCAGTACTGATCTTAAAAGATCACAACTGAACAGTGTTTAGACTGAATAAATTTAGACTTGAGGATTCTATCCATAGCTAACTTAAAGACACTGATTCTGGTATGCCTGGTATGTGGCCTATGGAGATGATAAGGTCTGGGTATTGGCGATAAGGGCCAATACACAAGTCAGACCATTGGTAGACTTGCTCTTGTTTATCAATATGCTACTTGTATATGCTACTGTGCAAGTAAAAAATTGCAGGTGGTATTTCTACACTTTATAGCAAATCAGTTCTCCACCTTTAAAACGAGTTTGAGAAAGCTTGATTGAATTAGGGCTAAATAAACAAAGTATTCAGATACAAAACTAGTGTTGTTATCATTATTTTATAAAAGTAAGTTTTTTTTTTAACAATAACAACATTATTGCTATTTTTATTAATCAAAATAAATATAAAAAATGTCTTCCATTGCACATAGCTTTTAGAAGTAATAAATTATATGTGTATTTTGAACATTGATATATCTTTATTGCTGGATTTTATAATACATAAAGAAAGTGATACGAATTATTTAGACAAAAAGGAATGTAAGCATTTTAATATATAATCCTTCTGTCTAATACTCTTTACTATTAAAATGCAAACTGAACGCTTCTTATATTTCTGAAAATACCAGCATTTATCTTTTTTTTTTTTTTTTTTTCGTTTTTTTTTGTTACTTTTGATAAAAAGATTCATAATCAATGAATAAACAAACTTGTAATTTCTCGTATTAAGTTTTGAATAATTATTTTATAGGAGAAATGCTTTGCTATAAGAATTATAATTTAAATTGGCCAGACATTACTCAATGAATGAGCAATCAAAATTAGTACTATCAATTAAAATAAGTTTTGTGATCATGCTGAAAAAGACTTAAAAAAAACAACAGCATTTCAATTAATAAAATGCAAAACACAAGGAAATAACCAATTACCTGTAGGCAATAAAATTTATGATTCTCTGACAGAACATAATTAGGCTACATGTCAAATCTACAGGGTTTTAAGGTAACCTTATCAGACTGGACCAGACAGGATCTTGTATATTGTGGGATTAAAAAGTCTGGTTTTGGGGGGGGGAGGGGGGATCACTTATATAGGAGATTTTCTTTGCCTTAACATCATGCACAAGTTCATTATAAAAATCAGAATTACTTTTTTGGAATATTATGTTAAAATGCTTATATTATTCCTGGTAGTTATTTTAGGTATGCATAATCAACAATAAAAAAACTTATGAAAAAAAAAAAATAATTTTAAACTTATCTAAGAAGTTCCAGACTACTTTGCACTCTAATGGAAAAATTTATTCACATTTGATTGACTACTTTTGTTATTTGTTCCTTATTGCAAAACAAAAAAAGGAACAAAGTGTCCAGTTTGTTTGTTCTTACAAGTAACAACTCAGTTTCGCCTGTGTTACATGATTTTGCAACTGAACTAATTTCCAACTACCACAAGTGCCTGTTCTCAAAAATGTTTGAACAATGCTGCACAACATTGATTTAAAATATTTATGAAGAAATAATATTCTCAGCCTCTTTAAGATAATTTCATGAATAACTTCAAATACTTGTTGTTGGTTTAAGAATTTATATTTCTGGATTAATTTCAATATTTTCAAGTTCTTTAAATAGAATTATTGTTGAAGTAAAATAGGTCAAAACATAAATTGTTCACTAATATATTTAAATTTATTCTGATTTCAAATGAAATTCAGAATATACCAAAACCATTGTATTTTCCAGTTTTACAACATTAAGCTTTCCTCTCCATAGTTCAATATAAGAATGTTTCTTACTCCATGTAGGAAGAGGTTTGGGTTCAAGTCCCAGTGGAGAGTATCTTACTATTAAAAAGTTGTAGACTGGACAAAAAATACCTTCTTTAAAATAAAATTTACTACAAGGAAATGTGATCTGACTGAAACCTGACAATTGAATATAAAAAAATCGGAATGGTAGAAATTTAGATAAAGTAAGTTTCATTTAAGGTATAAGATCACTAATAAAATGTTTACAAAACGGCCTTTGCCTGGTATATTCTGAAAAGTAACCGTGTTTTGCACTATTTTGCAATTTTTAAACAACTTTTACCGTACCGTTTTTTTTTATAAATTTTGTATAACCTATGGTATCTCCTCAAGCTCAAGTAGAGATAAATTTCAAAGTGATAGCCACTATTCAAAACGTTTGCAGAGAACTCATTTTACCATTAATTTTAATAAAAGAAACATCAAACTATTGGTAAACAATTATAAAACACAAAATAAAAATGTCAATATCATTTTTCTATGGTGCCTCAAGTAAAGGGATTTAATGAGACAAAATTCATACATCAACATTGAAAAAATAAGACCGAATGCTGTGTTTCTGTTTTGAATTTTGCTTACTCCATTTAAGAATAACCTTAGGACAGACGTAAAACCTACCTAAATTTCTTTCACAATATTCAATCTTAGAGTGAAAACAAAGTAGAGAACTTTCACCGCGTGTAACTCAATATTTTTAAAGATGTGTAACTCTACCCCTTCTATTTAAGTAGTAAATTCACTTTGAACACCAAGAAATCGCTTATAAGATTCATCTTTTACCATTTTTGTACAAGAAATCAATAATAAGTCTTGAAAGAAGTAAAAACCTACTAGAAATAAGGAAAATAAGAAAAAATAAATTTGATCCCAGTAGGGTTTGAACCTACGCCCCCCCCCCCCCCCCCCCTAAGAATTGCAGTAAAAGTAGGTTTATGGTAGGAATTGAATACTCTTCAAAAAGGAGGTTCTCTATTAGTGATCTACTACCTTAATGACACTATGAATTCATGCCTTTTGATGGAAACAAGTCAAAAAATGATAATTTTGCTATCCGAACAGGAAAAAAATTACTGTACTTAGAAAAAAAAACCCGTTTGTGAAGTAGGAAAAAAACATAAATTAATTTCCCGAACGGGAAGTTTCCCCTACTGTTTATTATTGCTACACATGTTATTATAATGTATTGTATTTATCAAGAAAATATTGAATGTTGTATGCTTACTAATAACAAAAGGCTTAAAAACACCATTATTCACATTTTAGTGTCTCTAACATAACTTTAGGGAACAATTAATCAATATAACAATCAAAATAATTATATACGTTTGTTTACTTTCCTAGAAAAAAAAGGCAAAATGATGGAATCCTCCAAAAATATTAGTAAATTTAGTGTTGGGACATTTTTCAATAAGGTAAAAATGTTGCTATTAAGGTATTCATTGTACAGTGGTACAGTGATACTTTTGCACAACCTACTGTTAAATGTTCTTTAGTAATTTAAAGTAAATTGCCAGATCTTTCTTGTCGAGAAGCTTATGCCACAAGGAAGATTTAAAATGAAACTTTTTCATTAGGTTAAAAAGAATTTTCATAATAAAACATTTCAACATGACTATTAATCTTTAATACAGCTAGTAGTACCCCCAGTATTCATGTTAATGTTGTTGTTGTTGTTTTAAGATACATTTTAATTGCCTTTTTAGCTCAACTATTCAAAGTGTGGTTTAACTATTCTACTCACACCTTGGTTAAAGTTTTGCATGGAAGTACATATAGCTATCATTCAAAGGCATATTGCTTTGAAACATATTTTTCCTTCTCTTTTTAGGTCAATTACCAATTTCACTGGGTCAAGTCCCATAACTCTGACATGTATTTTGGCCAAATGTTCATTTGAACTTACTTAGATAATCCTGGTTGAAGTTCTGTATGCGAGTTACTATCTCCAAAACTAATGCAGATATTGAACTGAAACTTCACACATTTCTTAGTGTTTATAAAACTTGGTCATGTCCCATAAATCTGACATGAAATTTTCAAAATTATGTCCCTTTTTAACTTAATCCTACTGGTTAAGTTTTGCATGCAAGTTACTATCTCATACTTGATTGAAACTCTTTAGATATTTTAACATTTTATTATAAAACTCCTGTTTCTGGGACAACAATCTGAATATTCGAGCACTGGCTGTCTTACAGACAGCTCTTGTTAGTCTTACATTTGGAGCATACCGGTACTACTTTAAATTCAACAAATGAGAACTAAAAACTTGCAAACTGTCACAACGTGTGGTCTAATTCACTGACCTCAAACGCATTATCGATTCCACAATGTACACAATATGTACTTATAAGCACTCTTACATTGTACAGTAAACACTGCTTATAACGACTGTTTGTTTGGCCTGATTCTAATCCTTCTTTATTTAATGTTATATCATACACCTAAATAGTAGTGAGCACTTGTATTATGTATGTGGATAAATTCAATTCCCTTTTCAAGGATAATAATAGTTACCTTACCATGTGGTCAGAAATCATTTTTTTACTTGAAAATATGGGTTTCCAGCTAAGACAAGTGTTGCAAAGTCAAGTTTTACTTGTTTCCTTACATGAAATAATCTAATTATTATATTTGTATGTATAGCTATGTCCTTATAGCCGTAGTATCAGTACTCCGTATTCTGTTGTATCAGGTCTGTACTTTGTGTTCCATTGCATTGTGATGTACTCCGTGTTTGTTTATTTTTCATATCTATTCATGTGTCCACCCTTGCGTATGAACTTGTTTTGTAAGATAGAATACGTTTTGATTGGTCAGCTATGCTTTATACATGAATAACAACTTTTTGGTGCGAACTAACATCTGCATGGCTCTCTATACATCATTCTTTAGAATCAGTTGTGAGTGAACACATTTATTTAGAACTACTCTTAGTAAACAGTCCTTACCTTTGGACAACTTACTTTTTTATTAAATTTAAGCAGGGTTGCCACTAATACCTTGAAAAGTCAGTGAAAAATGACTTTTTTACAAGGTCAGTAAATTGTGTAACGAAAACTTTGATAATGCATGGTCAGTGAAAAATGAAATTTTAAAAATTAGTCAGTGAAAAGTCTGGGAAAAATGAAAATCTTGGTCAATGTTTAAAATGTTCAGTGGCTATGGCAGTCTTCAAACAGTATTTATAAGTTAATTTCAAAACACATTTTAGTGTAATTGTGTATGAACATAATTTAAATGAGTTTGAATCAATCGAATTTTATGTTACCTTTTGAATCTTGGTATTTGAAAATGAAAGTTTAAATTGTTATATCTGAAACAAAATAAATATAAAAGGGTGGATTGGACAGCTGTAGGGTAGTTAAGGATGCCGAAAAATATGGTGGTATTAGTCAGTGAAAAGTATGGTTTAGTCAGGGAAAAGTCTAGGAAAAGGTCAGGGAATTTCATTTTCTCAACTAAGTGGCAACCCTGTTAAGTGTACCATTCATAGACATATCTTGTAAGCTATTTCATTTGGCATTTTTTCTTTTAGTGATAGCCGCGCGAGATGTACTTTGTGAAATCTGCATATTTCCACATTTGTTATTGTTGTATTACAATGTGTATTGTTTCATGTTCCTGATTTTACTGTTTTTCTTGCACTATACTGGTCCAAGAAATGGTAATATCTCTGCAACATTGTTGAGTTCACTATGAATCCAAATATATATATACACACCACAAGTCTACAACACAAGTAAGAGATAATCAACTTCCTTTAACTAATACTAAGTCTAATATAATTAAGACAGTCACTGTGTTCAATTATTTAATCATAAATAAACAATAGATCCTGGAATGAAAATATAAAACTACAACATTGGAAAATAAATTTGAAACTGGTGGTCGCAAATTTTATTACATTTAACTTACTTATAATTCTTGTTTGTTTTATTCCTTTTTTCAGTTTACATATATAACTGAGAAATATTTTGTTATACATGTGTATACAACAAACACTTTGAAAGTCTCACTGAGCAGGTGAATCGTTATAAGCAGAGTTTACTGTATATATTTCCAGCACAGTTCAATTTCACTTTCTTTAAATTTTATCTGTATGCCACAGCCTTTGATTTGCATTCATTCTTACTTTCTTTGCTAAAGGTTCCCTTTTCTCCATTTGTTAAACAATTTTTACTTTTAAATGTTTCTTTTCTGGCTTAATTTGAGAACACAACATTACTTCAGCAACTGTCAAAGCAAAAAAAAATGTATCAAATACCACGCGCCAAATACCCGTGTTCCTGAGCCGTAAATTTTGGAGCCTGCTTTGTTTCTCGTGTTTACTGCCGTCAAACCTTACTTCCGTTTTCTATTTTTGAACATGAATGTGGTCGTGAAGGGCAAGGACGACGAACAAGGTATGCAAATGAAACTGAATCATGAGCAATATAAAATTCAGCTTCATAGCATACCAAAACCGCAAACCTCGCTGTCCATACTTTTCCGATTATCGTTAGGAAATGAAAATTTTCGCTGCATCCAAGCAGGAAGCTGAGTCAATCCACCATTTTGGTCACGCGAGTGACGTCACTGTTACTAATTTGAGAGCTAGGGATGTCCGAGATTCCGTAGTTGCGATATTAAGATTTTCCTTAAATGCATAATTTTTGCCTGAGGAGACAATTTCAGTTTAAGGATATTCTTGCCTAAGGAAAATCTTAAGGTGTTTTATGAATAAGAATTTTAAGGAATGTCTTCCCTAAGGAGAATTTAGTTAAGGGGAAGAATTCCTTACTTAAATCCTAAGGTGCTTTATGAATACGGGCCCAGGTGAACAGTTATATGCATTATATACACATGTTGTACAGACTGAAAACTCTTTAAATTTATGGATTGTTCGTACAAAGGATTTTTTGATTTTTATAGACATTCTGTAAATAAACATATAAGTGTATGAAAAATTCATAGAACTACTGCTGCCTCATTGGTGAAGGACAAGTGATTTAAAGGCGCTCGCTACAGTTTTTACCGGACGGGTCGATATTTACCCCAACACCGTGCCAATTTGGTTGCATTTCTAATCGATGTAGCTCATTGCAGAGTTGGAGCTGTCTTCTGGCCGGAAGTGATTATCTAATGTCGCGTACGGCAAAAATGCGCAAATTATTGTATGTTTGCATGCATTTAACGTATAATATGTTTAATATACTGACTAGAGGTTAGGGTAAGTATCAAAATGGTTACAAAATATATACATTTAAAGTACTTTTAGTTCAAATTTCTTCAATCCGACATATACTGGAGTCTGTAATTTATACCGGCGCTCCAACTCTGTATTGAGTCACAGCTGTTTCTAATCCCGTACCGTACCCATACCGTACATCCGTATTCGTAAACTATAGGTTTTGTTCGGATAAAGGCGGAAACTTTCATCATTCTATGACATCAAAATACTTCAGAAACACTTTAAAATCCGCTTATTAAGAAATCTGCCGTTTGATAATTTGATATATCTCTAAGTCATTTGCTCAAACACTGAAAGAGTATTTCGTACCAACCTGCGTTGTATAAATGCCCGCCACACCGCACCTCGTTGTAATTTGATTTAAGCGAAATCTAGTATGGTGACCTATCAATTTTCTTTTTGTTTTAGATTAGGTAGACATAACCAAAGTTATGTGCAGAGTTTGTTTAAATTCTATTATGTGGAACTTAATAAAATAGCAGAAGTACCAACTTAAAATTCACAAAAATATGCAAAGATAGCTCTTGGGTCTGCTGAACAAGTATTCTTTTCTTTACAAAATCATTTTCTTTTGATTTCTCTGAGCATGTTTCAAACAGATATATTGTTTTCCGTTATTAAAATGCTTAGATATCAAATTCATGCTGATTATTGTACTTAACTGAAATATATTTTAGGAGAAAATAAATTTTGAAAAATATTAAAAATAACACCATATCTAGGGGCAAATGAAATTGAAACAAAGCTGGTGACCTAGTATTTTTATTTCATTTTTCAATACATCATAATATAATCTTTTAATACAAAACATTTCATGAAAATCTATTATTGAGAAAAAAAGTACGAAACTGTAGCGAGCATCTTTAAAGTCAGCAAATAGGCAATAGAGGCCGCTGATACATGTTTAACAGCAGCCTGATAGCTCTGTCGGTATTGTATTCGCACTGTAAGCAGCCCGATAGCTCAATAGGCATTGTATTCGCACTTTAAGCAGGCCGATAGCTCAGTCGGTACTATATTCGCATAGCAGCCAGTTGCTACAGGATTCATAATGTGCTCCAATAGGTAAGGTTACATTAATTTTTCATACTGTGATAGTGGCAGTACTTACCCAGTACTGATCAAACTGCTCGGAAATAATTGTGACTTTGACAGAAATAAATATATAAAACCCTTCTCTGAAAAACATCAATTATTCAATTGACCTACCTTTCCAAATGGCAGTGGCCACGATGTAGGTAACGTAATTCTAGCCTCCGGTTCTAGGATTACGGAAGTTCCGTATTCCTAGACAACCCTATGAGAATGGGCTAGGATTACGGAGGTGTTTAAGAGGCATCAACTATATTTTAGGACATGCGTAAATGACGTTGTAAACTTACTTATTTCACTTAATTTCACTATTAGTTCGTGCTACTGATCTGCCGTTTTGGGTTAGTATAATCTTAATGGCGCATTTGTTTTTCATCAAGTCAACTTAAATTGTCTTTAATAACATACAATATGGTTATAAATCATAAAAATTCAAGGTATAGAATATTTTTGTTTTAATCTAACTTTTACCCCAGCTCATATTTCTATAAATTTCCGCGCGCCGACATTAATATAGCGTTTAAGATTATGCTAACCCAAAATGACGGAAATAATAAGGCAGGCATGAAAACTCGCTATTTTAATTAAGTGAAATAAGTATGTTTACAGCATCCAAATTCCATACCTTTTGTGAGTCCTATTTTGACATGCATTTTCTAGTTATTTTTTATTTGTTAATGTACTATGACGAACACATCCCTCTATCCGTAACATTATAGATACTTTCTGGCAGCATATTCTACGTTTAAAATAACCGCAAGATCTTGGTGGATCTTTGTTCCGTCGAAAATTCACCGGAAGTTGATATACATGTACGCGGTCCTATACGATTATAACTGTTGTGATATTTGTAAAATCAGTGTGCTTCAGGTCATAGGCTACGATTTTCTTTCTTTTTAGACTAAGATGCTTTATGAATAACACTTACGATATTTCCTAACAACTTAGGAGAAAATGCAGAAAACTAAGGCAAATCTCAATAACTAAGGAATATTTTTCACTCAGGAGCTTTATGAATACGGGTCCAGGTCCATTATTAATGGTCAATGTGGCACTTTTGTATAAGGGTCTTTAGTGATTTATTTTTTGCTTTTTATAACAGCCAAATACAGGCTGTTTTCCTAAGGAAAACCATATATATTTCCCCTTAAAATAGGTAATTTTACCGTCTTTGAAATTTGTATCAGATCTTGCAAAACTGGTAGTAAAGTGACTGTTTACATGAAATTCAAATAATTTGGAAATTCCCCTTTTGGGAGTTCATCGCGCTATAATGTCCATTATAGAAAGCAGATGGCTATTCCGAACAAAATCGCTGATCACTTAAAGCTTCTGCTGTAACTCATAAATGTAGCAACATTTCTATTATAAGGCAGAAATTTTTTCCTTTAGTCACCGCTCCTTCCCTTCTTATTGGAAGTGTGGGCATCTGCCTGCTCCCGACAGTGCCACTGTTACTCTGTAGTAAAACAGATAAATCAGCCAATACAGGAAGCATCACCTCGAAATGCTTTACATATACACATCTCGATATTCAATACTCATTGTGTTAATTTTACGGTCTGTTGTGATGTCATATCTCGTCAGTCAATATGTAAATTTCACATCAACTGTATTAATTTTTAGCATGCTTTGACAAAGTCACGAGAGCTATTGGGATATCCCCGTTGTCGGTGTCATTTGCAATATACTTTTAAACGATCATATCTCAGTTATTACTCATCACAATTGAATGAAACCTCACAGAAATGTCTTCCCCATGACAATATTAACTGAATACTGAATAGAATTAATAACTCTTCAATTCGTTTAAATGTAACTGTTTTTCTTTATACAATTTAAATTCCAAGCTTCACTTTTCTTTGTCTTTCTTGAATATTGTTTCCTTGCTGAGAAGTGGAAGAAGAAGTGTACAGTGCTGCTCGTACATCTTAATAACCAATCCATCGAAAAGAAATTTTTTGATATTGTCACTGAGTACCGCATTTTCTATAGCCCACAAAAACCAAACATGGTCTCACTGTAGTATCACTGTATTGACCTACATGGCAAAAATGAAAACAAAAAGATGATAAACGACTTCTTCTCATGAACTGATTGAACAGTTTGATGTATCTTTGTCGTGTAACATCCTTGCATCAACTAATCTTACTTATTTGTTCAAAGGTTCTACTTGTCCATGACCAGACTTGGTTTGTAGTATCCAGGATGGTCCATGTAAATTCCCCTCTCTCTATCATGTTTGCTAAAATGATTCCACTGAACAAATATTCGGGCCGCCTGTCATAAAATTGGTAAAAACTGTTAGACAACTTCGATAAAAGTAAGGTCAAAAGGTCAAGACTGAGTTAGGCTAATTGACATACTTTTGCATTCAAGTATACTTAACTCAGTCTATTGTAATATATTTCTTTGAATTTCAAGAGCACTGTGACAACCATATAGAATCGTGATAACTATACATTTCAAAGAAATAATGTGAAATAATTGATACTTTGTCTGTTTTTGGTTTAACGCCGTTTTTCAACATCATTTCCGTCATGTAACAGCGGGGAAATACTTAATACAGGTCACAGTGTATTCTCAAGGACTGACAACCATAAATGATCTTTTGTGTATGTATAACGGGGAAATGTATCACAAAACGGAATGGTGAAACATGACTGCAACACTATGGACACAGAATTGGCAATGTCTGTTTCTCTTTTAAAAGAAAGAACCACATATTGGTATGATTACTAAGTTTCATTGATTAACTCATTTATTAATTAATAAAATACTTTTTTAAAAAAGTTCCGGAATGTGCGAGGGCAAACTGTGCTCTTTTAAATATTTTGCTAATCAGTGATTAAAAACCCGTCTTGTCTAAAAACCACTAGGTCGTTTATGTCTGGTATATAGCATCTTCTATTGGTCCTCTACGAATATCGCCCAACGTACCCTCCTGGGGCCAGTTATGGCTCCACTCTGGAGGTCACATTGTTTACAAAGACTTATATAAAGAAAACAATGAAACTCTTCATGTCCAAAACCACAAGGATTAGGGCTTTGATCTTTCGTATAATCTAGTGGTTTTTAGCCAAAATTGTTCACACTTCCCGCCCTCACCCGCATAATATCAAATGGGCACATGGTTGAAATAGACTTGTCCTCAAACAACATCTTCTCTGACACAATTGGGTCGAATCTTAAATGTTGTCAAGTTTCTTCCTTTTATTATAATTCGCATTACCGACAAGAGTGTGGTGACATTTCCTTATATGTATATAAAGGAAACTTAAAATTGTCTTGAATTTAATTGCTGGCCAAATTTTAAAATATATGCACACAAATGGTCCTTGTTTCATCATCCATCAAAACTTCCAAATTATTTCGATACCTACAAAAACATGGCCGCCTTGGGGCATGGTTTCTAAATTCCTATATGTATGTAGTGGCAACTGTAAAAATCATTTTATATGAAACTGCGTTATTGTTCTACATTCATACAAATGGTATTGCGTGATCATCTACCAAGATTGTTCAAATTACCCCGATTCCTCAGAAAAAAGACAGAAGCATGTCTATTTTTTCCCTATAATTTTTATGTATATTAAATATACTCCTGTCAAAAACAGATAATTACAGAAACAGAAACAAAAAGATGTTTTTGGTGACCCTTTACATAGATTGTAGAAATTATTTGTTTTCATCAAAAAGCCCTGCAACAAGGGGATGTGTTCACTTTATCGCTTATTTATGTATTGGAAACTGCACAATTTTACATGTTTGATATTGTCATACCAAATCATTCTTCCGATATCTTACCCCATCGCACCCCCCCCCCCCACCCCGGTAACAAAATGACTGCCATTAACTCTTATATTGTGCCAAACCACAGGATATTGTGTGTATGACTTAAGTTTATATTACATTTTGAATAAGTACTTATCCTTATCATTCCAGATACATGAGGCTTATATTTTACTGTTACTTAAACAACCAATATGAGATTTTTGAAAGTAAAGTCTTAACTTTGATAGATGACCAAATATTAGTCTTGAGTTTTTAATAAATAATTCTCGTACAATATGTTTTCTCTTATATACGGTGGCACAGAGGTGACATCCGCAACACTTTATTTATATTGTGGCCTCAACTTAGTAACTTGTGGTCACAACTTACTAAATTGTGGCCACAACTTAGTAACTCGTAGCCTCAATTAAGAAACTTATGGCCACAACGTAGTAAATCGTGGCCTCAGTTAAGTAACTTGTGGCCACAACTTAGTAAATTGTGACCACAATTTAGTAAATCGTGGCCTCAATTTAGTAAATCGTGGCCACAATTTAGTAAATTGTGGCTACAATTTGATAAGTTGTGACCACAATATAATAACTTGTGACCACGACTCATATCAGGCAATTGAAACTATAAATAGATGGATAGACGGACGGACGGACGGATGAATAGATTGGATGGTACCTACGTATTGACGTAGACATTTTCGTATGGTTGCTGATTTCTGCCATTTTGCCTTATCTCCCTGCGACCATTTCGAGCTAAATGGGGGCGCAGGCTGAAAACTCTCTATTGATTGGGGAAGCGGAGCGAAAGCACGATAATTACCGGGGTCACGGGGTGAGAATTAGTAACTGGTATGTCAGGGGTGGGGAGCAAAAACACGATAATTAGCGCTGCTTAAACATTGCATTTCCAAACCGCGCCCCGACATCCAGTTACCAAATTTCACCCCGCGATCTTGTTAAACATCATGTTTCCGCTCCTTGCCCCCACTAAATAGCGAGTTATGACCCCGAACACCCACCATTTTAACTTACAAATTTCATGTGTTTTTGCTTGGCGCGGTCACCTGGCGAAAACCCGTTATTAAACGTTTAAGCAGTGCAAATTATCGTATTTTTGCACCGCGCCCCAGACATACCAGTTAATAAATCGCCCTTGTGGGGTTTCGGCCTTTCGACATTTTGACTTGCTAATTCTCGTGTTTTCGCTCGACGGGCCCGCGGGGTGAAAATATAATTTAATTGGGCTAAAACGCGAATTGGCAGATTTTAGCATCCTTACAAAATGGACGTGCATAAAAGTGTCTACGTCCCTGCAACGAGTTAGACAGGAATGGAAGATAGACAGACGGACAGAAAGACAACTAAATATGTAGATAGGTAGGCACCAACCAATCCATCCGTCCATCGGTCCGTCCTTCCATCGAGCCATCCATATATCTACCTTTTATTCCTGTTTAACATTTGTTGGTACGTAGACACTTTTGTGCGCTTCTATTTTGCACTCCTCTACAGCAGCGAAGAAAAAACATTCGTTTCGATTGGCTTATTCTGTCATTCCGCGTTTAAACCCAATTAGAAAACGAGAATAAACAAGTTCAAATGTCGAGAAAGCAGGTCGAAGCCCCGCCAGGGAGATTTAGTAACTGGTATCTCTGGGGTGCAGGGCAAAAACCTGATAATTAGCGCTGCTTAAACTTTTAATAGAGATTTATCGCCTGGTGACCCCGCCGGGCGAAAACACTTGAAATTCACAACTAATAATGGATGGCAGGGGTTCGGGGTGATAACTCGCTATATAGCGGGGTTGAGAAGCGGAAACATTTATCAAGATCGCGGGGTAATTTTGGAAATAGAATGTCGGGACGCTCCCCATCCCCGACATACCAGTTATTTATTCTCACCCAGAGACCACTGTAATTATCGTGTTTTCGCTCCGCGTCCCTGCTAAAATAGAGAGTTTTTAACCTGCATCCCCGCATTTTAACTTGTTAAATCTCGTGTTTTCGCTCGACAGGGTTGCGGGGAGATAACGCAAAATGGCAGAAATCAGCAACCATACGAAATGGACGCACAAAAATGTCTACGTCACTGCAAAGTGTGATACAGGAAGGGAAGATAGACGGACGAAAGTACAAACAAATAAATAAGTAGGTAGGTACGTAGGTACCACCCAATCTATTCATCCGTCCGTCCGTCTATCGATCTGTTTATCGTTTCGATTGGCTAATAAGTCGTGGTCACTAAGTTGTGGCCACAATTTAATAAGTTGTGGCCACAAGTTACTAAATTGTGGCCACGATTTACTAAGTTGAGGCCACGATTTACTGAGTTGTGACCACAATTTACTAACTTGTGGCCACAATTTACTAAGTTGAGGCCACGATTTACTAAGTTGTGGCCACAATTGAGTAACTTGTGGCCACAATTTACTAAGTTGTGGCCACAAGTTACTAAATTGTGGCCGCGATTTTCTAAGTTGTGGCCACAATATAAATAAAGTGTTGCGGATGTCACCTCTGTGCCACCGTGCTTATTGCTTCATAGACTACATAGGGAGCGCTGTAAAATTTCTATATTTATCATCAAAATAATTATTTAACTAATAGTCTTAACCTCAGTCAATATTTTTCTTATGGTTTAGTAAAATAATATTTAGAAGATAAAGCAGTTAATAATTTCTTATTTATATTTTTGATGTCAGCAAAATAAATAACAAAAAGTGCCAGTAATTGTTTATGATAATATCCATTTGTACATTACTTCCCTCTATTAGATATTTGTTATTTACACTCTTTTAAATTTTATTTTTGTATGTTTTGTGTTGCTATATTTCTCAATAATATTCAGTAAATTATTTAATAAGTCTATATTAATTGCTTTAAAGTTCTCTATTAGTATTTTCATCAAATGCTTGATATATTATTAATTCAGTTAAAATGTATGGAAAGTTTTATTACACAATGATTTTTCTTCATTAGAATTCTTCCTTTCCAAACTATTTCTTAAAACGTTTCTGTAAGAGATTCTCAAATTAATGTCTAAATAAAAGAGTCTACTCATAGTCCTAGTTTATATTCCATCTTAAAGAGAATTCCTATAGTTTTTTTTTCGTTCATAGAATTTTTTTAAATTCATATATATGATAGGAAAATTTGTGCTGAAAACAATGAACAAATAAAAACAATAGGTCACCAGGCTTGTTTTTGTGAAAAATTGTTTTGAACACACCCACTGTTGCTGAAACTGCCAGCGATTTTTCAACATTTTCATAATTTTCTGCTTTTTGTAAATACCAACCAAATATACATCCAGGCAGCACAATACAGTTTTTTTTCTTTTTACAGATTTTATTATATACATATTTGATACCATAGTCATATTTGTAATACTCTATCCTTACAATAATGGGAACAAATGAAAAAAAATATTGTTTCATATTTACTTTTGTGAACTTTTTTCAATGAAAAATACCCATAGTGAAGAATATTTTTTTTTAAATTTTGAAAAAACTCTTTCATAGAATTTTTTTCTTTTTCTTCTTGTTGAGCTAAAATACTTGGTTGTATACATGACAGTAAAATGATTTTTACTGTTGATGTGAGAAGTTTTATATATTTATATGTAATTCATTTTCCGTTGTAGTCTTCTTCCTTAAAACCTACCATATTTTCTCTTTGGCACACATTTCTCGAAAGGTATATTATATGTAAACATTTTGATAGTCAAAGCTTAAATTTAGATTTTATTGCTGCCTGAAGTACAATAAATGCATTTGCAGTGTCATTTTATAACCATTTACTCAACAATTTTTCTAACTCCTCACCTGACATTTGTTTTTATCTCTGTCACATTTTGACAGATTTGAATGAAAATTGGACATATTATAAAATGGCCATTTCAATTAAATAAACGCAATAGCGATATCAACTGCGCGTACATTCGTTGAGCCATGACAGTTCGAATACGGCAATCCAAAAATAAAAAGTCATGGAATGAATACAACATCGTGCTGGTCTCTTTGCGGCAAGTACTGCCATCTGCGTTATTAAAAAATGTCATTAATGTGGTGCCATTAATGACGTCACAAACCTGATATAAAATTAACATGTTCATAATGAAAATATTGACGAATTTTCCATTTAAACTCAACATAGTTGAAAGTCAATATATAAGAGTTTGTATTTCATTTAATTCAAAGGATTTAAGAGTACTTCTGTGATTTTGAATTTACTAATTATGTGAAATTTAATTTAAGGGTTACATTATTGTTACCCTTACGGTTAAATGAATTTAAAACAGGCTATGGTCGTTTTATGCTTTATCATAATAAAATAATCACTAAACATTGTGTAAAACATTCATTCAAGTCTGTCAAAATTTGGCGATAAATAGAAAAGAAGACAGGTGTGGAGTTACAAAAGTTGTTGAGTATATTATTATATATATCTCAGTTTGATACTATATATTATCAGTTTGATACAAATATCCAAGCATTAAAAATATACCATCTGAAGTCACATTTTCCTAAGATATTAGCAGACTAAATCTAACATTTAGACATTAAGTCAGTAAAAATGATCATTACTGGCAGTTACTAATACAGGAAATGCAACACAGACACAAAAGGAGAAAAACTGGCGGCCTTTTGGGTTTGCATTCCCGTAGGCTGAGAATTATTTTGAAAATCGTCAGAATTTATAGGCCAATGTATACAGATTGATTCTCAGCAAAAACCGTTTAGTCGAATTCCTTTGATTCCGACTAAACCAACATTTACAACAAACACAGTTTTTGCCTTCAAACTAAAAATGGGTAAAACAATTAAAAGTTAAAATACTTGGTTTGTCTTCGGTCGAAATAATTTGATAAATACAGAATGTAGAATATTGAATTTAGTCTACTGTATTCGGCCTGGGAAATATTTAGTCTGTTGTCAAGGAAACTATTATTGTGTCGCGTTGAACTCCACCAAAAGAAACAGTGATATCCAGTATTAAAATTATTCTTTCCAGCGGATACCTTTCTCTTTATTTCACAATCAAATCATAAAACGACGAGAAGTTAAATGATATGTTGTAAAAATAATTTAAGTTTTAAGAATCACATAAGAAAGAAAGAAAAAAAGAACAACATTATTGAATATTACCGAACTGCTATTTAAAATTACTTAATGATGCACAAGAGACCTTTAACTAATATGAAAAAAGTCTATAATTTGTAACATGGTTGAACGTTTGCTGTGTCTGCAAAAGGTCATGTGTTCGATTCCCAGCAAGAACTGGTTTTACTAATTTAAATGTATGTTTGTTTATTTAGTCTGTTACAAACATAAAAATAAAATGCATGCAACGGAATTACTTATAATCGTAAAAGTACATGTTACACATTTTTTTCATTAAAAAATACGTCAATAAATTGGATATTCGGTTTATGGTAAATTTGCGCATACAATTTTCTTATACCATAAACTTTATTATTTTCTAGATGGGTTTGCCCTAAAACCAATAATCAGTAATCTCTTTACGTTTAAACACTTTTACATACATGTTTGCATATTTCTGTAGTCACCAAATTAGGCCGCATTTATCATATATTATGACCATTCAAATAAAAAACAGTTCTATATTTCCTAATGAAGAAATGTGTTCATGTCCTCAGCTCTTTTGATGGTCATCTTCTAGTTTGTTGCATTGCCCACATCGTGTTTCTCCTGATGCTCTGTGTTTTCTTTCTTTTTGTTATCTTTTTTGCAAAGTCATTGGTAACATTACATATTGCTTACATGCGTAAGATTTATATGCGTTATAATGATATTCACAGGACGAGAATTTGTTTTGCCTATACTTGAAACATGAAGAGAGCGAACTTTGTACACACAAACGCATAAAGCTCGCGAGTGGTGTTATGCACTGATAAATCTGCTGGTTTTCTTTAATATGATACCTTTTATTATATTATATCTTTATACTTTTTTATCTTATCTTTGCATTTTATATAAATGTTATTCACCCATACATACTTACAACATTGCTTCAAGGTAATTGTGTTTTCCTATATGGAATGTGTCACCAATAATGATTTCGAATTAGTTACATTAATTTTGTTTAGAACATTTGTAAAATTTTTAAAGGAAGAAAAAGACAACTGCGTATTTGACAACAAACATCCTAGCCTGAGTAGTATATGGAATGAGGGTTTTGACGCAGTTTGACCTCACTTGACCCCTCACCCTCTTCTTAAAAATCCAAAGCCGGCCAATTCAAATTTAAAAAATCCAAAGCCAGCCAGTCTTAAAATACTAACTTGGTACCCTGAAAATCTTTGATGGACGTAAGGTTGGAGGGTCAATCTGACCTTATCTAACCTATAGTCCTTGGTAGGTACTGACCAATACCAAACAGTTCAAAAACCACAGGTTTTACTAAACTTTTAAAAAAGTTTTAAACACATATAATATAATGAGTTTACAGAATAAAATATATTGTTTGAAAGAAAGAAGATTTACTGATAATATAAACCCTCATTATGCTACAGCAAAACGGGAGAAAAATGATAATGTCTACCTGTTCATCTTGTGGAAAAATGAAATCAAAGTTTGTTAAAAGTACTATCACAGCAGGTAATTTAGATATCCATAAAACAATGTTACCTTTATTACCTAAAAAAGGTTTAACACTTCCAGGATATAACTATTGTGGGCCAGGAAATCCTTTAGATAATGGACCTCCTGTCAACGAACTAGACGCAGTATGTATGGATCATGACTTTTGCTATGACAACAGTGTAAAAAAAGTACATGTGACAGACAAATGCTTTCCAACTTAAATAACACTAAATCAAAAACATTTAGGGAAAAAATTGCAAAACATTTAGTTGTGAAACCTATAATTAAAACGAAATACAAACTTGGGCTGGGACAAAAGTCAAAAAACGGGAAAATGGGGTAGGGTACACCCCCGAAATAACTGTACCAAGCTACCGCTGGAGTGATGAATTAGCAGAAGAATTACACAAACCAATTAAACGAAAACTTAGGAAACGAAGAGTGATTGTTAATGATATTGATGATACTTGGTCTGCTGATTAAGTTGACTTGCAAGCTTTTTCAAAATACAATAAAGGTGTAAAGTACTCGTTAACCATTATTGATATATTCAGTAAATATGCTTGGGTTATTCTATTAAAGAATAAAACTGGAGAATCTGTTACTGAAGCATTTGAAAAAAAAACAATTTCTGAAGGTAGAACACCAACAAATTTATGGGTAGATGAAGGAAAAGAATTTTATGATAAAAAGTTTGAATCATTTTTGAATAAAAATAAGATTAACATGTATCATACATTTAATGAAGGAAAGACCGTGGTAATCGAAAGATTTAATAGAAGTTTAAAAAGAATAATGTGGAAATATTTTACAGCAAATAATACTTATACTTATTTAGATAATTTGCAGGATATGGTTGATAAATATAACAAAACAAAACACTCTAGTTTAAAAATGGCACCAACCAAAGCCAGTAAAAACTTAAATAAAGGTACTGTTTACTTTAACTTATATGGTAATTTAAAGGTACCAAAAAGTAAAGCAAAATTTAAAATTGGTGATCGTGTTCGCTTAAGCAAACTAAAAAGACATTTTGAAAAAGGATATACACCAAACTGGACAGAGGAGATATTTATAATTCATGGAATTAATAATACAAATCCCAGAACATACACTATTAAAGATTTAAGTAATGAAATAATTCGAGGTTCATTTTATGAACAAGAACTTTTGCATACTAAACAAGAGGTTTTTAGAATAGAAAAAGTTATTAGACGAGACTATAAGAAAAAACAAGCTTTAGTAAAATGGAAAAGTTACAATGAAAAATTTAATAGTTGGGTACCATTTAGCGAGTTGGAAGAAATTTAAATTGAAAATATGTTATATAAATGAATAATAAAAATCTAATTTCTAATAATGGAATAGAAACAATAGATCAATGAATTATTCACTTAACTAAACTAGCTGCCGCTTACAGAAAAAGTTATAAGTTTTGCGGAAGAGTAAATACAGGATTACAGATTACAGCAGGCATCTTTGGTTGCTCAGCTGCATTAGCACTTGTTCCAGCCATTCCTATATTTATAGCAGTTGCTGGTGTTGCTCCATCAATAATTACTATACTTATTAATAGACTAAAAGTTGAAGACAAAAAAACTATTTTAAAATTGCATCACCACAAAATAAAACAACTAATAACAAAAGCACATATCGGAAAAGTAAATAAAGAAGAAGAGACAAAAGTTATTCAGGATATTTTTACAATACTGTTAGAAATGCAGAAAGAAAAAAAAAATATTCAATGCCTTTTGAAACATATATGAAGGAATTTAAACTTAACGGATATAAAAGTAAAAAAGAAGAAGAGTTATATTAAAGACTTTTTCTATAAGTATTTTATATAAATGAGAAAAATTATATCAGTTGACGGTAATATTGCATCAGGAAAAAGTACGTTTTTAGATATTATTAAAGAATATAATCCTAATTTTAATATAATTCCAGAACCAATTCATGAATGGCAAAATGTTATGAACCCAAGCGGAAATTCATATAATCTTTTTGAACTTGCTGCTCAAGAACCTCTAAAATATTCATTTCCTTTTCAATTAGCAACTTTAAACAGTCACATAAAAATGTTAAATTCTGCTAAAAACTTTGATGTTGTTTCTTTTCTTGAATGATATTATTTAACTAACAGCAATGTTTTTACAAAACAATATCACGACAACGATGATATAAATGACCCCAAGTGGTCAGTATACAATCTTTTCTTAATTGATCATGTTATTAAAATACATGGAAAAACCCCAATTGATGCTTTTATTTATGTTAACACCGATCCTAAAATATGTTTCCAAAGACTTCAAGAAAGAAACAGAACTGAAGAAAACAAAGTTGGTTTAGATTATTTAGAAAAACTACGCAAATTACACGAAGAATGGTTAAACAGAATGTTTCAAGAAGGTATTAAAATTTTAACAGCTGATAACAATTTAGAAAATATAACTTTAAAATCTTATTCAAAAGATATAGATACTATTACCTTGTTTTTAAACGTTCTTTAGGTGTGTTTAAGAGATTTTTTTCTATAAGTATATTATATATAGATGGTTAATAGAAAGGTAGATAGAATGATTATGTCAAAATTATCTAGCACTTTAGGAGAAATAATGAATCCAGACAAAAGTTAATATAAAAAGGTTCTTAAAAGAAGAAATGTTATTAAATCAAAACTTGATCAAATAGTTAGCGATGAATATAAAAATCATGTCATTGATAATTTACAAAATGTTATAGATCCTTATCTATTAGAAAGGAATGTATTTGAATGGAACTGTGGTTGTCTATTAACTGAAGAAGAAAATGTTGAAAAGTTATGTGATTGTCCCAGACCAAATAATTATCGAAACAATCCTAAAAATGTTATTGCAACCGATTGTGATACTAATGAAGAAAAAACATATAAAAGCACTTACAAAGCCTTTAAAGACCTCGGTATTAATTCAGGGTTAATAAAAATGTGCTCTGAAGGGAAAAACAGAGTAAAAAGTGGAATATCAAAAACTAATGGAAAAAGATATAAATTTAAATATTTTATTTATTCTTAAACTTTATTTATTTTATTATTTTTTTTAATCCCTTTTTGCTTAACGAATTTTATTTTCTAAATATAATATATAGATGGAAATCGAGAGATCTACAAAGCAATATTATAAGAAATTTGAAATTAAGATTGAATATAGACAATATCCAAAGAATCAATGATATTTAACTATAAAAAACTCATTTGGTATTCTTAAATCCGAACTTAAATCTTTAAAAGGTATAAAAATAAATATCGTACTAAAAATAACTTTTGTAAAAATGGATAAAACTGATACAATATATAAATCAGCTTATTTTCAATCAAAGGCTTTCGAAATTATTAACACAAACGAAATAAAAAAAAAACACTTTACGTCAAGCTTTTGATGAAATAATAAATAGAATTGGTAATTGCATTTCAGAAGGAAGTGGCTGGAGAATAGAATCAGTTGATGCTCATTGTACAAATAGATATAACTATGCACCACTGGTTGCTTCAAGTTATTTAGAATTACCAAAATTATTACAAAATCCGAAGAAAGGATTAATAAATATTAAGAATGATGATAATGAATGTTTTAGATGGTGTCATTTAGCTTACAAATTTCCTGTTGAAAAAGATCCTCAAAGAGTTTCAAAATATGAAGAACATATAAACGATATTGATTATACTGGAATTAAATTTCCTGTTACATTAAATCAAATACCTAAAATAGAAGTTTTAAATGAAATATCATTTAATATATTTGGTTATGAAGAACCTATTGGAATTTATCCATTGTACATATCATAATATCAATACGAATAACACTGTGACATGTTATTAATCAATAAAGATAAGATAAATCACGACTGTAAATCACCAGGGACCTCGGTCCATCATTATGTTTGGATAAAAGACTTTAATAGATTAATGTTTAACAAAACAAAATGTAAAAATAAAAAACATTTTTGCAAATCATGCTTACAAAGTTGTTCTCAAGAAAGAATATTAAATGAACATATTCCAAATTGTTTAGCTATTAAATGCCAAAAGAGGGAAGTTAAGTACAATTTAAAAATTACCATAAAGGTTTAGCAGTACCTTTTGTAATTTATGCTGATTTTGAATCAATAACTATGAAAGTTTTAACTGCTTTACCATCACCTGAATCTTCATTTACTGAACCATATCAAAATCATATAGATTGTGGTTAAGGCTATAAAGTTGTTTGTTGTTATGATAACAGTTGTACTAAACTAACCCCGATTTACAGAGGCCCCGGCGCCGTCTACAAATTTATTGAGAAAATGCTTGAGGAAGAGGAATATTGTAAAGAAATATTTAAAGAGCACTTTAACAAAGAACTAAGAATGTCTAAAAAAGACGAAATTGAATTTAAAAAACAAAAATTTTGTCATATCTGTGAAAAAGAATATATAGAAGATTCAATCAAAGTACGTGACCACTGTCATATAACAGGAAAATTCAGAGGAAGTGCTCACTCAGAATGTAATATTAATTTTGGACTAACACACAAAATTCCTGTTATTTTTCATAATTTAAGAGGTTATGACGGTCATTTTATTATGCAACAAATAGGAAAAGTCAAAAAAGAAATTAATGTTATTTCTAACAATATGGAAAGATATATGGCATTTATGATTTCCAACTTGATCTTTATTGATTCATTTCAATTTATGTCCCAATCATTGGATAACTTAGTAAAAAATATTCCAGAATTTAAATATGTATCACAGGAATTTGATAAAAATATTGAATTATTAAAAACAAAAGGTATTTATCCATATGATAACATGGGTTCATTTACAAAAATCAAAGAAACAAAATTACCCCCTAAAGAAGAGTTGTATTCAATTTTAAACGAAAAACACATATTTAATGAAGAATATGAACATCCTAAAAATGTTTGGAATAAATTTAAAATTAAAACAATGGAAGAATATCGTGATCTATATTTTTCATGGTCATCACCTCTTTGTGAAGCTGTCTTTTCCAGTTCAGATTTATATTCTGCAAATTTATTTAAAAATGTATCGAGTAAATCTGGATGCTTTTTTGTAAAGTCAGTATTTAGTTTATTTATTTCTGTTCTGATTTCTAACTGATACATATTTTGTAACTTTTTCTCGGCTTCAATAATCTTGTCTTTTAGTTCTTCGTGTTTAATCATACTATCTTTTAATTCTTGAATTTGAGTGAATAAAATGTTTAAATTAACCCGAAATACTTCTTTTATGTGTTCATCTGTCAAATCAGATTTCTCTTCAAGTTCTTTAATAGAATCAACCATAGCTTTCATTTCTTCTTCAATTTTACCTTGTAATTGAACTATTAATAATGAATTCTTTTTAAAATCTTTTGTTAAGTCTTCAATATTCTTTACTTTTGCTTCTAGTGTCTGTTTTATACGTTTGATATCTTCAAGATTATAGTCATCTATTACACCTTGAACTTTTTTATACATAAACCGTCTTGAAACTGCATCGTTGGGTTTATCTGGATTTCCTAGGTTAATTATTTCATTACCTCCCATATCTAATGCTCTGTTCATTGTGTTATCAAGTTCCTTATTTCTGTGAAGATACGATTCCGGTTCTTTTTTTTTAAGTTTTTTGAATTGTTTTTTAGTAGCATAATCACTTAAATCAATATCAAATTTAACTTTACTTATACTGTCAGGTTCACTTATTTGTTTCACATCATTAAAAACTCCCATCTATATATTACCATTAAAGTTTTTTCTTAAAAACTTCCTTGGTTTGTCAATATATAAGAAATCATATTTTTGTTTTGTTGCATTAGCAAAAGAGTTAGGGTTAATATTTTGTTCATTACAAATCATATCATTTTCTCGTTTACTTGGACTTTCAATTAAAATATAATGTGAACAGTTAATCCAAAATTCTTTTGGTGTTTTATAGTAAGACTGACTTAAATAAATTACACAACAGTTTTTGTGACGTCCTTGGATAAAGTATTTTGTTATTTTATTTTGAACCTTTTTATCTTCACATACAAAATCATCAAATATTACTACTTTTTGTTTTTCTGATTCAAGATCATCACAGGGTTCAATTTGGTCGGAATCAGCTGAATATTCAAGTATTTCATTTGGATCTACTTTAATTCTTTTTGCAATTTCATTTAAGAAATTAATTAAATCCTGATATTTAGATTGTTCTAGGTTTTTAGCATATAGGTATAATTTATCATAATATATAAGAGGTTTTCGTATCATATGCATTAATGTATTTGTTTTTCCAGATCCAGAAGATCCACATATTAACATTCTAAATCATGAATCTGGCATAAAAGGATAATGTTGTTTAAAGTTATTATGCTTGGTATTACTTTTTGTATCATAACTTGGAATTTCCATTATATAATAATATTACATTATCTTGCATTATTTTACATTATCTAACATTATTATATAAATGCATTCAAAACTTAATGAAATAAGAATAAGAAAAAATTAAGTCGGACAAAAGATGAGAAATTTAAAAGAAGAAATAATGAGAGAAAAAATTAAAAATGGTACAAGTCGGGATATCTACACTGAAATTTATAAACCAATTTCTGAAGGAATAGAAAGTCAAAAAGAAAAATTAACAAGTCAGTTAAAAGCATTACCTGGAATCAAAGAACAATTAGCGTTACTTCCAAAAGAGTTTGTTAATAAATTAAAGGAAGTAGAACAACAACAAAAATTAGCAGAGTTATTTGAAGAACCACCCCCGGAGGAACTAGAACAACCATTATTACAGCCATTACTACAAACACTAGACGACAAAGAGATTGATAAAATACTGGAAGATTAGGAAAGATACAGAGAATTTTCACCAAATAAATATGAGGATTATCTTAGAAAAAAAGAATATGAGGATTATCCTAGAGAATTAGAATATGAGGTTTATAGTAGAGAAAAGGAATTTCCTGATGAATTGGGGGCAAGACCAAAAGAATTTACAGTTGATCTTAATAAAGACATTGATTTAGAACTTTTAGATAAAGAAAAATATAACACACCACAAGAAGTGTTTGACTTTTTTCACGCTGAATCTGAAAATCCTGCTGAAAAAATGACTAAGAAAGAAGTAGAGAAGGTCATAAAAAGAGTATCAAAGGATATAAGAAAATTGGGTAATGACTCTGGTACAATAACTAGAAAGAAAAACCCCACAGATCTTGATCTAAAGCAACAGGAAGCAATTATAGCTAAGTCGAATAATTAAAAAAAATATAGAGAAACGATCTATGATATTCTTAGCCAAGGAAAATATATGGGAAAAGGAATAAGATATCATAACCCATATAAAGTGTCACCAAATGGTCAATATGGAAATTTAATTATTAACTTAAATAAACTTTATGGTCAAAATAAATTAATTGCTAAAGATAGAATTACTTGAAAAGAAGTAATTAACACTAAAGTAGATAATGATTTGATTGATCTAATTAATAAAAGATATAACAATAATAAAAAACATTCAATCCATTCTAGAAAAATATTTAAAGAATTAACAGAAAATTAGGATTACCTATCAATAAAAGATCTATGAAATTTAAAAAAAGTAATTAGGGGACAGGGCTATGACGTTTGTTCATGTAATCCAGAAGAATTGGTTAATGACTTGGAGTTAATTTGTGGTTTATTTGATGCTGGAAATAATAATGAAGAACTAAAAAATGAAGGTATTAGTATAATTGATGAATTATTTAAAATGAATAAATTGTTTCCAGAACAACATGAAATGTTATATAAAAAAATATTTTTCTTGAATATATAAATGGAACAAAAAATAGTATTCTGAAACAGTTAAAGATGATGATAAAAATACTCCGAGTGATTTTACAATTAGATTTAGTCGCCCTTTAATTTTAGATAAAAAATAAAATTTATGCTGTTGGTTTGGATAGTATTAACACTATGACTTACTCTTGGCATAATATTAGTGACGAATACGATAATAAAAGAATTCGTTATAATAATGGTAAAGAATGGAAAGATATTATATTTACAAATGGTTTTTATAGTTACTCTGATATTAATGATTACATAAGAGAAACATTAATAAGTAATGATGATTTTGAATTTGATAAATCAGACATTGCTCCAATAAGTTTGGAATTTGATTTAAGTAGTTTTAAGATTTTGGTTTCAATTCATGATAATTTTATGTTGGATTTAAGAATGTCAAATTTTCATACATTGCTTGGATTTGAGAAAAAAGCATTAAGAAATACTGAATTGGGAACTACAACACCAAATATAACTAACTCTGTGGATACAATTTACATTCACTGTGATCTTATTGATAATTCACTTGTTGATGGTAATTTTAGTGATATTATCTATGCTTTAAGTACTGCAGATTTAACAAGAGCTTATCATTTTACAAAAGAACCAAACAGAGTTGGATATTCTGAAATTAATAAAAATATTATAAATTCAATAAGAATATATATTACAGATGTATTTGGTAGAATAATTAATTTTAATTAGGCTGAAACAAGTTTTACATTAATATTAAAAGAAATTAATTAAAATCTAGTTTTATATAATGTACAAGAAAGTTTATGACAAAAATAAAGGAATATTTATTTATGTTGATGCTCACACATGAGAAGAAAGTATACATGGTAGACCTGAGTTCTCCGAGGACGCAGTCCTTGGTACAGGTATCTTTGACACTTTAACAAAATTGTTTTCAAGTGGAGTTGCATCTGCTGGAAAAACAGCTCTGAAAATTGCAGGAAAAGCTGCGTTAGAAAGTGGAACAAAAAAAGGTTGGAATGGAAGTTGGAAATTTAGCTGATAATAAAATTGTTGAAAAATTTAAAAAGAAACCTGCTCCGGCAGTTGGTAATTTAATTGCTAAGGAATTACAAGAAAAGAATAACAGTAAAAATAATGAAGAGGATATTAATATGAGAATATATAGAATATTGTCAGGATCGGGGACGCGTAAACGTATTAACAGATTAATTTATAAAAAATAAAATAATATATAATATACATGTTTAGAACAAAACAATATTGTGAAAGATATGAATTAACTCCTATTCAATTAGATACTGCTTTAATATCTGTCTTGGGAAATAATGTTAAGCAACAAAAAACGGATATCACTTTACAATTAATGATAGAAGCTCATATTTTGATTGGTTTAATGGTTATTTTGAAGTATGTTTTACAGTTAATAAACTTGCTGATGGTGCTAATTATCTTGAAGCAGATCATGTTGCTTTAATTAATAATGCAACCTCAATAATTGATCAGTTAGTGGTTAACAAAATGGAAAAAAATTGTATATGATTGTAATAATTTATACAAAGTAATCAATGTAAAAAATTTAGTTGAACTATCTAAGGATTATGCAGAAACAACTGGAACAAATGAATTTATTTATTTAGACGTTAATGAAAATGCTGAAGATAGAAAAGATAATGCCAATTATAATCCGGGGTTTGCTATTAGAAAGGGATTAATCCAAGGTGGTAATGAGGTAAATGTTAAAATTCCATTAAATAATTATGCTTTTTTCGGGGTTTAGAAACTAATATTATACCTCCAAGTCAAATTCAAATAACACTGCAGCTGACGGATGATGATGAATTAATTTTTAGAGCTGGTGGAGATCCAGGTAGGGTAATTGTAACTAAATTAATTCTATGGGTTTCACGTTTAATTTTCAATGAATTTGGACTTAGTCTAATTGCTGAAAGATTTACAAAAGCAAGATGGTCATACCTTCGGGAAATGGTGACACAATCAACTGATACACAACAAAATAATATAACCTTTAGAATAACAGCTGTTATAACAAAACCACAACATGTGTTTGTTTATTTACAACGACCTGACAAAAGTAATTTACAAGAACATAACCCACATTTATTAGATACATTTAAAGTTAATGCAGCAAATGATAATTGCATTTTGAGCTCTTGTCGTCTTGAAGTTGGTAATGGTGTTTTTTATCCAGAAACAGAATACACAAGTATATCAAGAATATATGACGATGTAATTAATTATTATTATAAACAAAATAATAAGACTACTTGAAGTCTGTTAAATAGATCAAACTTTTATAGTTTATTTGGATTTGTTCATTTTAACTTGGAATATAAAAAGGAAGAAATAACAGAAGATCCTAAGCATATTACATTAACAGCTAAGTTAAATGCTGCACCAGCAGCTAATATTCGTGTTTATGCAATTGTATTGTATGAAGAAACAGTTGAAATAAATACTATTGGAAATGAACTTGTTATTGATTAAATAAAATTAAATCAAAATAAAGTAAAAATTAAAATAAATATAAAGTATGTAATGTCATCAAATTATATTGAATATAAGGTTAGCCTAACAGATGGGCAAAAGAAACATATAGCACAGGCTTATAATAATGAAATTCCACATACGTTTAGATTAAATCATGAACAATTACGTGGAAACATCCCTTTACTTTTAACAAAAACACAAATTAATCAAACTGAAAAGTCTATTAGAAATAATAAGGGATTAGAAATTACAATTTCAAAAAAAAACAAATGTCCAGTCAAGATCAAAATGGTGGATATTTAGGAGCTTTGGCTGGTCTATTAGATCGAACAGTACTTCCAATGGCAGCAAAAATAGCTCCAAAATTATTAGCTCCTCTAGATATCGGTGCTTTATCAGGACTTGCCAGTACTGGTGTCAGTAAGTTACTTGGAAATGGTATGATTTCAGTAGCTAATAATAAGAGAAACATGATATCATCATATATTACACCTAATCAAAGAAAGCAACTAGTAGGATCTGGAGTGATTAAATAAACACAAAAACAGAGACAAAATGGTGGGTTTTTAGATATGTTGGCTGCTAGTCTTGGAATACCTTTGATTACATCTTTGTTAAGTGGTAAGGGACATGGTCAGGGTATACAGACTGATTCTCAACGGAGACCTTACAGACGAATTCCTATAGTAAAAAAAAAAAAAAATTATAAACAAACCTATTTCTAACTTTAAAATTGAACAATGGGTTAAACAACTCGGTATAACAAACTTTAGGGGTGTATTTAGTAGAAATAATTTACCAAAATCAAAGTTCAATAATGAATGTGGAATTATAAATTTGGACGACTCTGTTGGGTCTGGAACACATTGGGTATGTTATGTAATTAAAATATATTTTGACCCGTTCGGACTTCCTCCATCAAAAGAAGTAATTAAATATATACCCGGAGTCAAGTATAACAACATACAATATCAAGACAAAACAAGTACACTTTGTGGATATTATTATTTATTTTTCATAAAAATGTTTCAAGACAAAGTACCGTTGTATGATTTACTGTATAAAATACTAAAAAATAACAGTCAAAGAGTAAATGAACAAACAATTATAAATTATTTTAATTAATAAGGACATGTTCTTCCGCTTTTTCTGTTTAATTGTTGTTTTTAATTTGAGTGGACCTTGGATTTCATTTTATCCCTTCAACCTTACGTCCATCAAAGATTTTCAGGGTACCAAGTTAGTATTTTAAGACTGGCTGGCTTTGGATTTTTTAAATTTGAATTGGCCGGCTTTGGATCTTTTAGAAGAGGGTGAGGGGTCAAGTGAGGTCAAACTGCGCCAGAACCCTCATTCCTTGTACTACTAGCCTGCTTGCATCAGCTTATGTACATCTTTTTCTTGCAACAAAATCAAATTGCTTTTCAGGTTGTACTCAAGCACACATATTTTTTCAATATCATGCTTTTATTTCAATTCCTACATGCTTATGTGAGATTAACTCCAAGACATTCATAAGATACGCATAAAAATGGCTTTGAAAATTTTTGACAGCTAGCAATGTTTTCAATGTAAATATGTTAAATTATGCTTCTTTGAAGATTATTTGACTCCATCCAATGCACATATTTACACTTGGTAAATATCTTCTTCAAGTAAAAGCTATAAAAATATAAAACATATTAGAAATTTATATCAGATCACTATCTGGATCCTTTCCATATGTCTCTACAACAAAAAACAAATTATACATTGGTTAAGACGCCTACTTTGAGGTTTTTTTTCTAAAAATCTCCTAGGAGTTCGATATCTTGAAAGTTGGATGAAAATCTTATCCAACGTTTATATTGTTCCTTGTTAATTACTTGCCCTCAGCTACTATCTGAAAAAATTAAAAAAATCCTATGAAAACACAGAATGGAACTTAGAAAAATAACAGCAGACTCGGCTTGATTGAGTCTGTTATTGAGAGGTATTGTATACATTATCAATCAATAACTGAAGAGTGTGACATAAAAATACCGTAATTGCGTTTTTTATAAAAGTGTGCAATACCTCTCACGCCCTCTATCAAAGCTTAAACGAATTCCTTTTACATAGAAATTCATGGCTTCCGTGATCTCAAAGCACAAGATAATACAACAACACTGAATCCATGTGTAGGGAGACTTTTAACAACCGCAACACGGCACTCAAAAATTACTCTTGTCATCTTTTATAAAATCTATAAAAAAACATACTTTGGACACATAAAAAACAACAAGGCAAAATAATAGCAGGCTCGGTGCAAAAGCCACTAAAACTTAAATGTCGAGCAAATTTTACATTAAGTTATCATTTATAACTTATATGTAGCATTGATAATTTAGTAGGCAGTGGCTACGATTACGAACCGTAATCCTAGCCTCCGGTTTTAAGATTACGGAAGTTCAGTAATTTTATACAACCCTATGAGGATAGGCTAGGATTACAAATGATATTAAAGAGGCATCAAATATGTGTTTTGAAATACATAATTGATGTTGTAAACTAACTTATTTCACTTAAAATAGCACATTTTTCACGCATGCCGTTTATTTTGGTGTTATCGATCCGCCATTTTGGGTTAGAGTTGATTTTGCTGGTCACTAGACATTTCAGAGAAGAAACAGGCTAAATTAACTCCCGTATACATATGTTTTTCTTTCTAAAAACATACTATATATATATGAAATTGGCAGACAAAGTAGAACTATATTCTTAATTTGATCAAAATATGATCATCATGTTACAAATAAAATGTCAGTCCTGAATTTGTGTGAAGTTAGCAGAATAGCAGAATAGAAGAATGGCAGAATAACTCCTGCAGAATAGCAGAACGGCAGAATAACTCCAGCAGAATAGCAGAATGGCAGAATAACACCATTAGAATAGCAGAACAACTCCAGCAGAATAACAGAATAGCAGAATAACTCCAGCAGAATAGCAGAACAGCAGAACAACTCCAGCAGAAAAACAGAATAGCAGAATAACTCCAGTAGAATAGCAGAATGGCAGAATAACTCCAGAGGAATAGCGGAACAGCAGAATAACTCCACCAGAATAAGAGAATAAATCATGCAGAATAGCAGAATGGCAGAATAACTCCAGCAGAATATCAGAATAGCAGAACAGCAGAACAACTCCAGCAGAATAGCAGAATGGCAGAATAACTCCAGCAGAGTAGCAGAATGGCAAAACAGCTGAATAACAGAATAGCAGATTAACTCCAGCAGAATAGCAGAATGGCAGAATAGCTCCAGTAGAATAGCAGAATAGCAGAACAGCAGAATAACTCCAGCAGAATAGCAGAATAACTCAAGCAGATTGGCAGAACTCATGCTGAATAGCAGAATAACCCCTGCAGAACAGCAGAATTACTCCAGCAGAATGGCAAAAATTAATTCCAGCAAAAAAAAAAAAAAACTCCAGCAGAATAAATTAGCAAAATAACACCTGTAGAACAGCAGAAAAACTCAAGCAGAATAACTCCATCAAAAGAACTCCAGTAGAATAGCTCCAGCAGAATGGCAGAATAATTATCATATTTAAAAGAGAAAAATGCTACATAAAATCATTGAATTTCAAGACCAATCCCCTATGCACGTCGGCAGCAAGATCGCCAAACGACGTTCAATTCATACATTACAATCATTCCTATTTAATGGCGTACGTTGACCATTAGCGGTCATCAAATAATTTTGGCTTTTGAATTATTTATCATGATTATTAGAAACATTGAATTTAATTAAAAGCCTCTTGATTCACATTCAAAGCTAGTAGATCTTTGTTGAACCTTTAAAAGCACTTTTAGAAAATCTGCTCACCTGTCTATATATAGTTTTATCAAATTGTGAATACTGTGTTCCTGTTAAATTGGCGGGAAACAACGTGTTAAAAATGTCACAAACTGACCGAATTTTCAGTCTCTATAAATTATTAAATTCAGAAACAGAATGTTACATAGATATATGTATGTGACAAAATCTCTCAAAATGTGCGTGAAGGACAGATTCTTTCACTTGGAGCTGCAAACTGTTCAGTTGTATTTTCAAGGTAATAAGACGTACGGAAAATGAATAAGAAGGAAAACCCACAACATTGAAAACAACATGTGCAAATATTTCTAATCGGCATACATACAGGCAATACAAAAAAAAGACATCATAAAATATTTAAGTATGCTTCCACACATTTATGAGTTACTAGTATATGAGATTAGAGTTAGAAATATCTTCACATTACATCCAGGATTGACACTCTATTGTCAAATATAACCAATCATCTGTAGACCTTTAATGTCAGTCAGCACAACACTAGAAATAACAATGTTGCTAATCGCCCCCGAGCAGGGAAACCACAGACACATTCATGAAAGGTAAACCATGATTCTGTATTGCCTAATAAACATTTCATGTCAACATAATATTAAAATAATTAAATATAGAAATAGATACATTGTAAAATTTAACTCACAAATTAGTTTGCTCATCAGTGTGTCGAAATATATTACAACAATATATATATTATGATGAAATTCATGAAAACAGTTTGAAAATGACACCAAAAGATTCTGAATACAATGTAAAATAAGTTTAGTCAAAATTGCCGAGGTCTTATGGTCAAACAGGTTTTATTTAATTGTAGCAAAGATCGGATGAGAAATGTTTGACATAGAGTGCAGACAAGATGTGTGACTGACAGATAGACACAGACAGAGACCGACAGGAGTAAATCAATATGTGTCCACACCACTGTGCTGCTGAAGACATAAAAAGGTGATCATATAAATTTTCCAACCCACTTATATATTAAACAGATACAGTCACATTTGAAATAACATTTTACATGTATCTGAGGATCACATTTAAGAGCAGTCTGTAACACCCTACCATTTACCTTAATACATACACAATGAGATATATTCAACAGATATTGAGACATAACAAATTATGTTGCTATAAAAACTATTGGAATTTAAATAACATTTTAATAAACAAGAGGGCCATGATGGCCCTATATTGCCAACCTGAGTACAATTTCTCTTTATGATAAGATCAAGTTTTGACATATATCACATAGGCATACACATTAAATATCATCAGGATACATATTTTCTTGTAACAGTCCCTTTAGACCTAAGGGTCGCGTAAAAGTCAAGACCAATCTCCATACCAAGTTTGAGGGTCCTAGGCTCAAATGCTGCATTTTTGTACTAGCATAACTATTCCTTGCCCTGGCAGACTTCAATAACATTTAAAACCAATCTAGTTAGAAGCGGCTATCGTATATTCATTTACATAAAAGATAAAGGGAGGTAATTTGTCATAAAGCCAGTCAATATGTATCTAAACTGATTGTCCAAGTCTATGTGGTGGCATAAATGAAATTTCAGATCGGTTTTTTCAATAGTTACGGATATATACCCATTTTAATTTGAAACAAAGGGAGGTAATTTGACATACAATCAGTCCATAGTCATCTACTCTGACAGGCTTAGTCCAACTAATGACAATAATGAAATTTTAAACGGGTCCTATAAATAATTACTGAGATAAAAACATAATTATTAAAATCAGGGAAGTTCATGCATAGGTATATGCATGTAGAAGATACAGAGTACAAGCCTTTACAACAATATTATTCTGCTGTTCTGCCATTTTGCTATTCTGCTGGAGTTATTCTGCTGTTCTGCTATTCTGCTGGAGTTATTCTGCCATTCTGCTATTCTGCTATTCTGCTGGAGTTTTTCTGCTGTTCTGCTATTCTGCTATTCTGCTGGTTTTATTCTGCCATTCTGCTATTCTGCTATTCTGCTGGATTTATTCTGCCATTCTGCTATTCTGCTGGATTTATTCTGCCATTCTGCTATTCTGCTGGAGTTATTCTGCTGTTCTGCTATTCTGCTATTCTGCTGGAGTTATTCTGCAATTCTGCTATTCTGCTGGAGTTATTCTGCCATTCTGCTATTCTGCTGGAGTTATTCTGCCATTCTGCCATTCAGCTATTCTGCTGGAGTTTTTCTGCTGTTCTGCTATTCTGCTATTCTGCTGGTTTTATTCTGCCATTCTGCTATTCTGCTATTCTGCTGGATTTATTCTGCCATTCTGCTATTCTGCTGGAGCTATTCTGCTGTTCTGCTATTCTGCTGGAGTTATTCTACCATTCTGCTATTCTGCTACAATTATTCTGCCATTCTGCTATTCTGCTGGAGTTATTCTGCCATTATGCTATTCTGCTGGAGTTATTCTGCCATTCTGCTATTCTGCTATTCTGCTGGAGTTATTCTGCTGTTCTGCTATTCTGCTATTCTGCTGGAGTTATTCTTCCATTCTGCTATTCTGCTATTCTGCTGGAGTTATTCTGCTGATTTGCTATTCTGCTATTCTGCTGGAGTTATTCTGCCATTCTGCTATTCTGCTGGAGTTATTCTGCTATTCTGCTATTCTGCTGGAGTTATTCTGCCATTCTGCTATTCTGCCATTCTGCTGGAGTTATTCTGCTGTTCTGCTATTCTGCCGTTCTGCTGGAGTTATTCTGCTATTCTGCTATTCTGCTGGAGTTATTCTGCCATTCTGCTATTCTGCCATTCTGCTGGAGTTATTCTGCCATTCTGCTATTCTGCTATTCTGCTGGAGTTATTCTGCTGTTCTGCTATTCTGCTATTCTGCTGGTTTTATTATGCCATTCTGCTATTCTGCTGGAGTTATTCTGCCATTCTGCTATTCTGCTATTCTGCCAAAGTTATTCTGCTGTTCTGCTATTGTGCTATTCTGATGGAGTTATTCTGCCATTCTGCTATTCTGCTAGAGTTATTCTGCCATTCTGCTATTCTGCTGAAGTTATTCTGCCATTTTGCTGTTCTGCCATTCTGCTATTCTGCTGAAGTTATTTTGCTGTTCTGCTATTCTGCTTTTCTGCTGGAGTTATTCTGCCATTCTGCTATTCTGCTGGAGTTATTCTGCTGTTCTGCTATTGTGCTATTCTGCTGGAGTTATTCTGCCATTCTGCTATTCTGCTGGAGTTATTCTGCCATTCTGCTATTCTGCTGAACTTATTCTGCCATTCTGCTATTCTGCTGGAGTTATTCTGCCATTCTGCTATTCTGCTGGAGTTTTTCTGCCATTCTGCTATTCTGCTGGAGTTATTCTGCTGTTCTGCTATTCTGCTGGAGTTATTCTGCCATTCTGCTATTCTGCTATTCTGCTAACTTCACACAGATCAGTCCTGAAATGTTGCAGACATGCCAATTTGATGTGTGAAAAACGTCAAGTATGAAACTAAATGAAAGGGCCTGGGGCCGTATTCATAAAGTATCTAAAGTATAAGTATAAGAAATTGATTATTTACTTAAGTATTACTTAGGTAAGAAATTTATTTTATTTAAGTATATTTGTTATTCATAAAAGAACATAAATAATTCTTAGCTGAAATAGAACTTAAGTATGTAAGAAATTCTTAAGAAAAAAATATTTCGTTCAGCCTAAGTATTTATGATATTTACAGCTTGAAAACTGGATAACCCGCATCTAAATATAGTAACGGAAGTACCTGCCTATCTTTATTTAGTAACAGAAGGAGGTTTTCTGTAAACAAAAAGAAAGCTGCATTTAATCCGCACTGTGTACAATCTGCAGCTCATTAGAGACTTTTAATTATGTTTGATTGTTAGAGTAAGTATGTTTTACAATTGACTAGCATATTGTCACTGTTATAGCGGCCGTAGTGGCAAAGCTCCGACTCGGAGATTGGAAATTTGGACGTTATTTTTTCACATTATTTCAGTGACAATCTCTTTTAATAAAAAATAATCAAAATTCAATTTTGAATGGTGCTTGGAATAACTGGCAAATGTGTCAGTATAATTGATATATTATGCAAATTCATATCCCCATCCCACTCGAATTATTATATCTGACTGTAATCTGAAAATGTTTAATTTCTCTCCAAATTTTGAAAAGTATCACAACACCCTGCCCTAGTACAAATAATAAGACGTTTCTAAAGAGACAGCGCGACAATTTTTGACTAATGCTTCACAGAACTCTGATCTCTTAGTGCCTGTTACTATATTCTTACTGATTTGGCTTATCGGGATCGCTTATTTTATTATTCTGCATGGTGTTAAATAGTTTTCATCCCTCTAACACATGCTAAACAATGACAATCCAAAACTTATAATGCTATCATTAACCTTAAATTAGTCTAATTATCATGAAAATTGACTGCGAGTTCAACTGCATATCAATTTTAGCCCCCCTGCCACCTCTGGATCCACCCTTATAAACTGTGACAAAGTCTGAAACCCAACAAACTGTATAATAATTTCAAGTGACCGTCACAATACCAATTAATAAATACAACAAATGTAATGTAGTCACTGTCCAAATATTGGGTGTCAATTTCACTTGTAAATCAAATTGGACTACGGCTCAAACCCGGTATCTTGTGGTGCCATTCTGATACTCGAATGAGTCAACAGACCATGTACTCATTGTGAATCATGTCTGAAACCGTGACATGATTTATATACTAATTTGATTTTTTTGTAGGCATGTGACATACCCCTCCTCCATGGCCAACCTTCATTCTACAAAATTGTTAATCTTCCTGTAACTACTTTCTTGTTTTAATCCCTTCTTTCGTTTTTTTTTTGTTCATGTCCAAAGAATTTTCCTCAATGCTTTCTTTATTAGTTCTCCTCCTTTTTACACAGACAGCTCCCCTCCTATAATTTTGTACTGCATCAACTACAATGTGATTATTTCACTGGAAATGCAGTGTAAAATATAGCTGAATAAAACAAAGGAAACAAACAGGGAAGAGTTTCCCTTTTAACTATAAAGTAGATTCTGGACCTGCAAAAGATAGGGGTTTGGGCAGCCATATATACAGTCCCCATCCAATTGTATCTGTATGCATGGTACATGTATAACAGTTAGATGATCTCTTACTCAACTTTTAATACATATTATGTGAGGAAAAAAAATAATTACACTTTTTGTGGACTTTAATACTATACAGTCCATCAGAGCATTTCCTTTAAAACTCTGTTTAGTTTAATGTCAACTGAATTTAGTATAGGTTTCAAGTTTGAAAAAAAAAAACACATGCTATTGTGTTTATTTTCTGATACCATTTTTCCTCATATATTTTTCAATTTTTTTTTTATCACATAGTACACATTAGTGTCAACTTATTGAATGACCTTCTGACTACACAGCAAGTCATGTGAATATCTAAACTTGATACTGTAATTAGTTAAATAACTACATGACATCAAAAATAAATTTTCACATATTTCAAGTTTTAACATTGGCTCAGAGAACATATGATGAATACATGGACCAGTGATATATGATTAAAAGGAGTCATACGAGGATGGGATCAAAAGTAATGCCACTGGCTAATGATAACCGCTATTTTTAGCGCGAGTACAAAATTCACCCCTTGTACGTCTTCCCCGTTGTAATAGCTTTCAATCGACGTATAAACTATGCATGTAGACACAATATCTCGCTCACTATTCACATTTGCACAAACCCTACTTGTAGGCGGTTAGGCAAAATGGTTGGTAAAAGTGTAAAAAATGCGAACAGAATTAGGTCTTACATTAGGTCTTGCCATTAACTCGGAAGAGGTTCAAAGGAAATTTATGCTGACATATGTGCTGTTTATGGTAGTAATGAAATGTCCTTTTCCACAGTTTGCAGATGGGTTAGGAAATTTTGTGCAGGCGTGGAGTCTGTCAAGAATGCGCCTAAAACTGGTCGACCTAAGTCTGCAAGTAGTCAAAGGAATGTTGAAAATATCAAACAAATAGTACTTTCTGACAAAAGATATACTTCTCAGCAAATTGCGGACATGGTTGGCTTTTCAAAAGCATCTGTGTTGCATATTTTGCGAAATATTTTGAAATTGAAGAAGGAAAGGTGGGTCCCGCATTTGCCCACTGATGAACAAAAACGCACGCGCGTTAAGATGGCGCGCAAGCTTTTGAAAAGGTTTCCAAGATACGATCAAAAAACATTTATGAATGTATTAACAGGTGATGAGTCTTGGATACATTTCTTCAAACGGCATCGAAAAATTAGTAACCGAGTATGGCTCACCAAAATTGCTAAAAGGTTGCATTGCCAAAAGGATTGCAAGTGTGAAAAAAGGTTATGTATGCCATATTTTTCCCTACTAAAGGTCTCGCCATCCAGGTTCCTGTACCTAAAGGCAAGTCAATGAATGACAAGTTTTATAAGAAAAAAGTTCTTAAAAAGCTTCTCAAGTATTTCCAGAAACGTCGACCAAAGACGGGTATCCAAGGCATCCATTTGTTACATGACAACGCCTCGAGTCACAAGGCTGGAATTGTGAGGTCGTTTTTGAATTAACAGGGAGTATATGTTCTGTCAAAGGAGATTAATTTGAAGGTCTGAAATAATGATTTTCTTAATCCAACCCTTAGTTGTCATTTAACACCATTGGTTGCATTACTTCTGATCCCACCCTCGAATTATACATGTCATAGAGAAATGTCTGTCATACTTTATTTCTATTCTAACGTTTCTTATTTTCTAAAAATAGTCTTCTTCCAAAGCCTGAATGCATTTAGTATTTAGTAGGCTATATATTACATACTTTAATACAGTACGTAGCATCATTTATTATTACAAGACCTGTTATATGAATCGCTGGTCCATAGTTTGTGCTGTTTCATCGGTCTATATTCAAGACATGATTTCTTGGCTAGTAAGTCAAACTGTTTAAAAGTAATCTGTGAAAATTAATTTCTCATGTCATATAATAAAACACTTATTGAATGGCTTTAAAACCAGTCATTAGTCAAAATTATTGACCCTCAGTCCTGTGGAGGTCAATAGTTTTGACTATTGACCGGTAAGCCATTTACTCATTAATACCTGCAGCCATATCGCCGCTTAATTACTAGTATCAATTTTCCGATACATTCCTGAAACACTTATCAATTTATCTGCTTTGTATGCCTGTGGATATTTACTGATAATCAATAATCGATAAGATCTAGGCATCCTTTGATCAAAATTAGGGATAAACATCTGTTTATAAAACATGAAAAAAACTGAAATTTTCACAACTGAAACTACAATTTATGATCTAATCAATAATTTAAAATTTACTATTATATTGATTTGCAAAATTGTTTTACAGGCCAACTGAAGTAACAAGAATACGGAAAACTGCAATATTCAAGAAAGATTGGACATAGAAAAACAGCCATTATTTGTTTATTTTATATTTATTTAAATATCATCTATCGCTAAACTTTATATCAAATTACATTATGAAAGAACACAATTATACTTATATTTAATGAAATTAAAAATACCGAATAAAAAAAGAAAGATTCTGCAGTATAATGGAATGAGAAGATAAAAAAGGCACTACCTAGAAATAACTTTCTTATTCCGATATTTAGTGATGAGTATATTAAAAAAAATATGCTTAAATAATAAATATTTTGATTGTTTCGATCGCTTCTGGGTTTTTTTAATCTTTAGACGGATAAATACGACATGCGGTACTCGATAAGAGTTAAAATGAACACATAAACGCGATCTGCGTCCTTAATGAGTTAAATAAGTGCTTATCATGACATCACTTTAATTCTTCTTCAATAATTATGAATTAGAAATATATTTCAATAACATATCATGCTAGCAATGAAGGATATCTAATAATACTTCGGAACATAAATATTCTCCACATTTTGTAAACCTGGATGCACGAGCGTACACCATAGTTTAAGTACGTGAACTTATGTTAACGACCGTGAACTTGGGTTTACGACCGTGAACATGGGTTTACAACCGTAAACATAGGTTCACGCTTGTGAACATAGGATAACGACCGAAAATCATTGTTTTGTTGGAGAAACTTAGTTTATGGAACGTACACCTAGGTTCACGTTTGTTAAGTATGGTTCACGGTCGTAAGCCGAAGTTCACAGTCATAAACATAAGGTTCTCTCGTTCGTAAACATAGGTTCACATCCGTAAACTATTGTTCACGGCAAGCCAATTATAACATAATTACGTTCTTGGTAAAACATCCAGGATTATCGAATACTACACTATATTTTCGAGCGAAAGCATTGGATAACGGGCGTAAACTTTAGTTTACTCTTATGGCACACCAATTGTTCTATTATTATGTAAACCCTAGCTCACGGTCGTAAAACTAGGATTAACGATCGATAAACCAGGTTTTTCGAACGTAAAACATCAGGTTTTTCGAATCGAACCATTCTTTTTTTCGAGCGAACCATAGTTCACGCTCGTAGACGTAGGTTCACATTCGTAAACAAAAGTTTACGGTGGTAAACATAGGATAATGACCGAAATTCATAGTTCAATCGAGAAACTTTGTTTATCGAACATAAACCATGGTTTAGGATTGATATTCTAAGATTATCAAATCAACTATCAATTTCAGCCCTAAACCTATGTTTGCGGTCGTGAACCTATGTTTACGAGGGTGAACATAGCTTTACGAGCTAAAACCTAGGTTTACGGCCGTAAATCATAGTTTACAGATATGAACCTTTATTTACGTGCGTGAATGTAGGTTTCAGGGCGTGAACCTATGTTTACGAGCGTGAAACTAGACTTCTCGAACAAAACTATGATTTTCGGTATTAAACCTAGGCTCACGTTCGTAAACTATTGTTCACGCTCGTGAACCCCGGTTCACACCTGTAAACCTAGGTTCATGCTAGTAAACTTAGGATAACGACCGAAATTTATTGTTCAATCGAGAAACCTAGTGTATCGAACGTAAATATGGGTTCAAGAAGGTAAATTATGGTTTACGACCATTATCCTGTGTTTTCCCTCGTACATATAGGTTAATATTTGATAATCTTAGTTTTTCGACCAAGAACCTAATGATTGGATAATTGGCTTGCCATGAACCATAGTTTACGGACGTGAACCTATGTTTATGAGCGAGAACCTATGTTAACTACCATGAACTTGGGTTTACGAGCGTGAACCATAGTTTTCGAACGTGAACCCAGGCTTACATGCGATAAACTAGGTTTTTCGATTGAACTATGAATTTCGGTTGTTATCTAATGTTCACGAGCGTGAACCTATATTTACTCTCGTTAACCCATGTTCAAGGTCATAAACCCAAGTTTACCGTCGTTAACATAGGTTCACGTTCGTAAATCATGGTTCTCGCACGTGAACCCAGGTTAACGCTTGTAAATATAGGTTCACGCTCGTAAACTTAGGATAACAACCGAAATTCATCGTTCAATCAAGAAACCTAGTTTATCGAACGTAAACCTGGGTTCACGAGCGTAAACTAAAGTTTACGCCAGTCATCTTATGTTTTCGCTCAAAAATATAGGTTAGTATTTGAAAAACCTAGTTTTACGTTGGAATAAACCTAGTTTATCGATCATTAATCTCAGTTTTTCGACCATGAACCTGGGTTCACATAATTATTGGACAATTGGCTTGCCATATACGCTCTTGAACCCCATTTTTACTTTCGACAAACTATTTTTTTCGATTGAGCAAGAACCTATGTTTACGAGCATGTACCTTGGTCCACGAGCGTGAACCATAGTTTACGAACGTGAACCTATGTTTACGACCGAAAATCTTAGTTTTGTTCAAGAAACCCAGTTTATCGAACGTAAACCTAAGTTCACGCTCGTATACCCAAGTTCACGGTCGTAAACATAGGTTCATGTTCGTAAACATAGGTTCACGTCCGTAAACTATCGTTCAAGGTCACATAAGGTCACGTCCGTAAACAGGTTCACGGCCGTTAACCCATGTTCACGCCGGGAATTCATAGTTGACTTTATTGTCTTAATGTATTGACCGTAAACCATGGTTTACGTTTGATAAACTAGGTTTCTCGGTTGAACAACGAATTTCGGTCGTTATCCTATGTTTACGGTCGTTATCCAATGTTTAAGCTCGTGAACCTATGTTTATGACCGTGAACATGGGTTTACAAGCGTGAACCTATGTTTATGAGCGTCACCTATGGTTTACGGCGTTATTCTAGGTTTTCGCTCGAAATTATTGGTTAGTATTCGTAAAACCTGTGTTTACGTTCGAAAAGCCTGGTTTATCGATCGTTAATCTAACCTTTTCGACATGAGCCTGGGTTCATCTAATTATTGGACAATTGACGTGCCATTCACGCTCGTGAACATAGGATAACGACCGAAAATCATAGTTTTGTTCGAGAAACCTAGTTTATCGAGGGTAAACGTAGGTTCACGTTTGTTAACTGTGGTTCAGGCTCGTTAACCCAAGTTCATGGTCGTTAACATAGCTTCTCGCTCGTAAACCAATTATCCAAGGATTACATTCTTGGTCGAAAAACTAGGATTATCGAATACTAACCTGTATTTTTGAGTGAAAAAAATATGAAAACGGGCGTAAACTTTAGTTTACGCTCTTGAACCCATGTTTACGTTCGTTAACCTGGGTTTTCGATTGAGCAAGAACCAATTTTTAAAGGCCTGAACCTTGGTTCACGAGCGTGAACAATAGTTAACGAACGTGTACCTATGTTTACGACAGAAAAACATAGGTGCACACTCGTATACCAGACACCTAGCCACTTCTATAAACAAATGTGTAACCAGTTGCTGCTGTTGATACAGCATGTATGGCAAAGCTGACAAGTGTGTTGTTTGGGCAACTCCATATTGATTTACTATTGTTTAAGTGTAAGAAACAAAAATAGAAATAAACTTACTTTTGATAGTTCAAAGCCTTGCGAGTCACGGTAGAAAATCGTTCATCTGTTCATATAGAGTCTACTTTCTGTTTCAATTTGAATATATTTGATCAGACAGAAGGGTCAGTTGCCGAGATAGAACAACTGAAAACTTCGGTTTCACTTTAAATACCGATAGGCATAAAGCGAAAGAAATTGTACACGAACACAAGATACATTAAATATCTATCCTTACTTGCTATTCTACAAAGAAATGATAGTTTTCCCAAATAAAACAAAGAAATGTTTCTATGCAGAAACTATGTCAACTTTGACAAGTCAGAATAAGTTATTTCCCTTGTTTATAAATAGCTTTTATTGTCGACGAAAACACTAAAAAAAACATAAATTTCAGACCGATAAAACATGCACAATTATGTTTAAAGTGCTTTCATCTGAAAAACTACAATTGAATCGTACTCATGACGCCATCTTGTTTTCTGATTTAAGAAATTCCTTAAAAGAAAAGACAGGGAGCTAGTTAACTTAACTTTAAGCAAAACATTGACCCTACTTAAGTCATTTCTTACGTATATTAAGTTTAAGATGTTTTATGAATAGGACTTACGTTTTTGACTAAGACTTAAGCTGAGATCATCACAAACTTAAGTAAAATCTTCAACTTAAGTCAAAACTTATACTTAAGATGCTTTTTGAATACAGCCCCTGGTATTGGAATTTCTCTGACCGAACTAAAGTTGTAATGTAACATAGATCATTAAGTACATATAACGTATTGCACAGCCAACTACATTGTTTTCGTTTAACATTTCGACTATAACCACACTGAATGTTATTAAAGACAATTCGTGCTGACTTGATGAAAAAATTGCATGTGTATATAACACACATAGATAATTCTATAATATTTCCGCGCGCCACCATTAATATGTAGTTTAAGTTATACTAACCCATTACGGCGGGTCGATAGCACGAAATAACAGCACATGCATGAGAAATATGGCCGACTGACTACATTTACGCTGTCATCGGTAAGTTTTCTAATGAGTTTTTAACGTTTGACTGAAAACATCCAGTGAGACAGGATCCCACAGGTGTACTCTTCCAGCCACAACACTTGTTCAGTGTATTTCTTTGTCATTAATGTAAACACTTCTGTACAGTTTGACGAGGAACTGCCTTTTTTTAGAATTTCCATCAAAAATGATAAATTCTTACCGATGACAGCGTAAATGTAGTCAGTCGGCCATATTTCTCCACCGCTTCTGTGACGAATCATCCACCGCCGCAGCGTTGGAACCACCGCTTCTGCGAAAGCTATGGCCAGTGTGCTCATAGGGTGATCTAGGAAGATGGAATTTCCGTTATCCTAGAATCGGAGGCTAGAATTACGGTAACGTATTCGTAACCACTGCCAATTTAAAAATAATCTATATAACAGCAAAACGAAAAAGCAAAAGTTCATGATACTAAACGCAATCGTTAGTTGCAGAAAAAGAAACCAACCAAATGATGGCGATTAGATCTTCCATTTGTTTTGTTTAATTTAAGAAACGAATATAATTGAGTCTTAAATATGGATCCCTTTGTCTTTGGATTAAAGAAGAAAAAATAAAGCAGATACGTGAAAGTATTCACTAAATTTAATATTTTGCCAAACAGTTAAAGCGTTTTGTGCCTCTCAAGCAGAATGAGCAAAATTTTATGTTTGCCCCGAAAACGTTCAGCTTTCTTTTACCGGAGGTTTGCTTCGCGTCTGAGAAAATTCACTTTCTTATTGATAAGGTACCTGTTATCAATCTTGATTACTGTAAAATCATTTAATTTCGTGGGCATAAAATCTCGTGGTTTCGTCAAAACGGCAATTTCGTTGGGATAAGAATTCGTGGATTTCAACTTTTGAGCATAAAATGAATGGGAATTTTACTCATTCGTTAGAATTAAATTTCGTGGATTGACTTAGCCACGAAATCCACGAATATTAGTCCCCCACGAATTTTAATGATTTCACAGTATATGTAAAAGAAAATCAGTTACCAAAGACTATTAAATAGTTGCTCCAGCAATTAAAGAAACAAAAAATGATATACAGGAAATATTGCTGCACACACTGACTTCTATATATTTCTTTAATCTCTTCGACACACTATATAACGAAAATCAAGTAAATACACATGCAATAAAATCGCAGATTTTCCCTCAAAGTTATACATATTAGTCAAGTGGTTTTCAAGTTTACAAAATTGACATAAATGTATTTGTAAAATACAGTTTTGAATTTAGACCAGCTTAAACCACCAAAAAACGTTGAATTGTTCTTACACTGATGTGGATTTATTTTCTATGGAAATTGAGTTGTGGTTTTATGAACATTGTATACACAAATACAGATACGGCACAGATTTGTATTCTTAATTTATGTAGGACATCTTTAAATCACCACCTAAATTTCCAAAGTCCATATTCAAATTAACCTGGACATTTTCCTTCAAATCTAATTTTAACTATGTTACCTATTGATTCTTTTAAACGAACTTAAATAATGTTGTTTTTCTTCTACAAAATTTCAGTTGTAGTTCTCATATTGTGTCAAAAAAAATTTCCATGGGACATTGCACAGAATATACACATGATTTATGTTTAAAGATCGCGCTTTATTAAAAGCAACCAAAATTATAATTATTCTTTATCACTTCGGTGGAGTTAACTTCATAAACTTCTTTTCTTCTTCTCTTTTCCAGAAACATCTAAGTATATTGGTACTTTCGGCAAATTTTCATACTCTATTTTCCACTCGGTCAGTAGAGGGTTTGAATCACCTTGACTTTTGGTTGAGTGTAAGCCTTTTTCTCTCCAATTACACGTCAGTCCTGTCCGATCTACAAATGGTATGAAAAACTCATATATGAAACATATTAAAATGACATCAACAAGGCTGTCAGAAAAAAGCATCATTAGGAACACTAGACAATAGAAACCAATTGTATCTTAACATATTAGGCATTGTAAAGAAAAATACCTACTTGAAAAGTTACTATAAAGTGTGTATTCGTTATTTTTCCAAGCATAATATATATGCCACATTTCCCACATCGTATTAGATCTTCCATTTTTTAAAAGTTCTTTATACCACACTGTCGCAAGATTTCCAGGAACATACGGTATTGTTGTACGGGCATCTCCAAAGTTATACCAGTCTATGAATTTTTCCCAATTGCTTTTTTTTGGTGAAAATCCCCAAGCACCAACAACTGGGAAAAGATAAACATAGCCCGAATTTGGTCCTTGAAGTATGTGTGGATTTTTAACATCGAAAGTTGTTGTATATCCTTGTAAAGCATAGCCATTAATATCTGTGTAGTTATCATACGTCTTATGAACCAATTTCAAATATTTCCAGAAGTATTTAGAAACAGTTAAGTCATCTTCTAAAATAACAGCAATTTCTGATGAGCACAATTTTGGCTTCCAAGTTGAAAACCATTGTCCATAGATTCCAACGTGATGTCGATGTAACTTTACATCGTATTCTCCATGCTTAAACACAAAGTTCCGAGCTGTTTTTAAAGTAGCTTCGTTGATGATGCCCTTTTCGGACCTATCAATCCAAACTTCAATTTTGATTAAATCAGAAAAATATTCTGCATCGTTTAGAGATTTTAGCAATCTGAGAAGTGAATGCGCCCTGTCATAAACAATAACAATGACGCGTAGATCATACTGTTTCTCTTGGTTATCAATGTTATTATCATTTTCATATTCAATACTGACATAAGAATTGTAGTGTTTACTTGGTTTAGAATGCATATATATCATGAGTGAAATGATCAACAAGAAAACACCCACATTGAATTTTCTACGGTAATATTTATCCACCTTTCTTAATATCATCATTTTATTGAATTTTTTTAACAAACATTTAACTGAACGCGAAAAAGAACTCTTGTGTGATTTCTTCACACATATCCGTTTAAAGCTGATTATTCAACAACTAGGCTCTTCTTTCAGCTAGTACTTCTATCAAAGTCTACAAGACGATAAAAATGTATAGTATATAGCTTAAACGAAGAAAACGTATGGATACCTAAATGAAACAGAACTTATTACTTTTTGCGAATAGAACTTGTTGCACCATAAAATTTTCTGTTTTTCTTATTATCTCAATATGAATACATATTTCTTCAAACAATGCCATGGTAATAGACTTGAAAAAAGCTGAAAAGATAGTCTAGGATTCTCATTCTCCAGTCTTGGTCCCAAGCATTACAGCGGGCTTTTGCAGACGACGTTAATACACAAAAACGTGTATCACCCCTATACTCAACAACATTTGCTCTGCAAGATTATCAAGAAGAATTATATGTTATACCAGCGCTGATATGTTAAAAAATGCATCATCCTATATTAGGTGAATTATTTAAATGTATTGACTTCTAGTGTTATTAGAAAAAAAAACTAACGTCACCTAATTTAAGCTAGCAGAACTGGCTCATGTTCTTGAACGAATACAAAGGCAAGTTTTTGTAGTTTGCCGAATCTGAATATCCTTTTCCATTATAATATCCAGTCTATATGTCTGTAAGATACAACCAATAAAGGCATATTAAAGACCGATTATTTATGTGGTCATTTGGTTCTATTAGAAATACGAAAACCTTATCAAATGTAAAGAAATATGTAAACAAAATTTTCAAGCAAATAAAACACTGACTTAATTAACTGTTTAATTAAGAAAATAAGCGGTAAGTCTATTTACCAACGTTGTTTTACATGTACTTATATGTCGTAGTGTCTTGCGCCATATTATGTCTTAGTCATATTTATCATGACAATAATGACTGAAGTTAAATAACTTATCAAATTGCTTAATGTACAGTTAGAAACCTGAAATAAAAATATGTACGGTGATACTTAAAAAATGATTCTCAAAACTAAAACGTAATGTGAAACTTAAAACAATCATTGTATGGAATAATGTAAGAAACTCATGACTTCAAAGTTCAAACCTTCGAGTTTATAAGTCAAAGAAAATTTGACTTTTGTTCATTTTTAAGATATGTGTCTACTGTTTAGATGCAGGGGTTCACTTTATGCTATTCAGCACACGTAACAACATATAATTACTATAAAAAAAATCGAAAACTCTCAACATAATAAAAGTGCATTCAAAATCAAGAACTTGAGAGATGCAAAAAAAGTACAGTTTACCAAACAAACGTTACAAAAAAAAAAAAAAACAATAAAAAACAAAAACAAAAAAAAAAAAAAAAAAAAAACATTTTCTTCAATTTGAAGCAATTCTTTGTAAATAATGTGTGTGTTTTTTTTTTAAAATTGTATCTTTGAAATGTACGTCGAGCAGAAATTAATTCCAAAATCCATCGAAACAAATGTTGCATCGAATCTGCATCACGTATTCAGAATTTTGAACCCCTGATAAGTAAATTTTTAATAGTCTATATCATTTTTTGACCCTTTTGTTAGATTTTATTTTCAAAAGAAAAAGGATAATAGGTTAGGCCATACCAAATTGATTTGTCGCTCGTCGGAACAACCGCATCAATGATTTCATTCCCGGGAAAAAGAAAAAAAAATCACCCGCCCGCACGTACATAAAAATCTCCGAAATATTTTTTTTCTGCTTACGCGGTCCGGAATGATAACGGCAACACAGGTTTTATGGCTGTTTTAATGCGTCAAAGTGATATTGATCGGAATTCATGCGTTCGTAATACATGTAGCTGATTACTCAAACTCAAAAAGTCAGGAATTATGATGTTGTTCATCATTTGTTTTAAATCTGGAGTGTCTGTGCTAATGCCACACATGGCCTTCGATGTGCCGGTAGGTGATGAAGTAGGCACGTTCTACGATTGTTCAATACAGTGAAAAGAACAAAGCCCGACTTGTAAGACGTGCACAGGGATTCAATTAAAACTATTTGGATTAAACATAGAAATATTGTTCAGATAAAGTTTTCAAACCATTTGTTATCAGTTGTTTAGTTCAGTAGATCTAGAGCCAAAGCCAGTGCTTTCTTAAAAAAAAAAAGTTTGTTCACAGATCCTGACTGATCCATCACATTAATTGTCTCGGGCCCAAATCGTTTCGAATGAAACTTCTTTAGTACTGCAGTCAGATATTCTATCAAAATGCATATATTCAATTTAAAAAAATATGTTTAGCTTTTCAAATAAGTAGTGTAGATATAAAAAAATAAATTCTGTCGTATTGTAACCCCAATTTTCCCTGTTTGTATATTACTTTGCTGTGAATGGATTGAAAGAAAGAATCTGAAAAAAACAGAACTTCCCAATTCAAAATTTCTTGGTCAGTCAAAGCACAACAAATAACACTTTTAAGAGTGGCCATATTGGGATCATTTTTTTTTGTCCGTCTGTTATCATTTTTGACTGAAATGAACCTCTACCACAAAAACTTAGGCTAGCCTGATCTGTTAAGAAATTATTCCAATAGGATTCGAGCAATGTCGAAGCATTTAAATGTGTGCCCAACTCAGTTTGATCTCATTGGTCAAGTGATTTATTACTTTCCCCTCACCTCTACCGTTTGGAGTTTCACTAGGGGCACAAAGTTGCTCATGTGTCGAAGTCATCTAACTGTGTTTCAGAAAATATGTTAATTATTCCACCTGGGTGCCCGTTTTGTCTTAAATATTCCTCATCCTCTGCCGTAAAATGGGTACGCCTTCAGATTAATGTAGAACAATCAAAATGAAACACAAGACACTCGTCCCTTAGTAATTATAAATACAAAATAAAAACAAAGTGATTCAGTGAGTTTTAGCAAGAATTTGTTTGCAAAACCATTCATGTAGTCTTTAAAACATATAGAAAAGCTATCTACTGTGTTAGTCACACTGTAAATGTTTAAGTTCTGTGTTATTCTTAAAGAAATTTTAACTTCATGTATAATCATATCTGACAAAAAAAAAGAGGAAATACCCGCTCGCTCCATGTAAAAGCTACCCGCCTCTGAAAAAATCAAAATTGAGAAAAAAAAAAATATTTCGCTCGCTCGCCCCCAATTTTTTTTTTTAAATTTTTTCCGAAGAACTATGAATCAATTTGGTATGGCCTTAGGGTAGATTTCTATGAAGCACGGAACACACACACACACACATAAAAAAAAACCAGCCTCAGAGCCATGCATTTGCAAAGAAGGCCCATTACAAACAGAACCTGTAATGGAATAACATAAAAGACGGGTTGCTTCAAAAGTCTAACAAGTACAATGTACATATAAATTTATGCCAAATATAGATAAAGGGGAAGGAAGTGGTAAGGGTTATAAAGGGAGAGGTGAAGGGGAAAGTAGAACAAGGATGGATATACAAATGGAATGCTACGTTCCTTAATTACAGTTTCACTACAACGTGAAACATAATAGCACAGAAAAAGGCCATATTAGAATGCGTTGTAACAAATTTGAACTATGTACTAGATTTGTTTTAAAACTGAAAACCGTTTGGATCGAGTATGAATTCGATTACCTGCACCTACGCAGCGAGCCAGGAAGAAGCCGACAACTGTGGCCTGGGATAGACTGTTGAAAGTAGCAAACCATTACAAATTCAATGATCAACTGAGGGAAAAATAATTGTCCATCGAAAATCAATATCATTATATTGATTCAAGGTGTACTTAAAACGATAATCCCCTGGATTTTCAAATAAGTAAATTTAAAATAATTCGAACATTTAAGCCGTATCAGGAATTTCGGATAGAAGAATATAAAGTTTGTAGTATCAGGTGTTCAATGTAAAATAGTAGTCATGTTAAGTAACTGTCTTTTCCATGATTTCCTAAAACTGAGAAATTGATATCTGAATATTTATCATAGAAACATCTTATATAAATTGGTCGGGATTGATTTCAACAAGTTGCAAAACCAAAATGGTCCGGCACAATCGTGGATGGAGAAAAATGTCTTATTTATTGTTTGTATCCCATGTTTGACACTATTATGACTACTCCCCATGAGCCGGACACGCTTACGCACAAAGATCATGGCATGGTGTCAGCTTTTGATGGTGGAGGAAGACCCAAGGTCACTCTGTGTGCATTAATTCATCACGGGTGGGCACCTGGGTAGAACCATCGTCCTTCCGTATGCCAACTGGATGGCTTTCGCTCATTAAGAATTCAACTACCCGAACACTGCACGAACCCAAATCGGTGAGTGATTCGAAGTCAGTGACCTTAACCACTCGGCCATGAAGGCCCCGGCACAGTACAGAAATACGTATATATCTAAAAAAAAATTTTAAAAAATCACTACATGGCTTTTTATGAAGCCCATGTCTTGACTCTTTGAACATGTATGTCAATGTATCAAGGAGGCAAAGGAACAATGGAAATACATTATAAAGCATTCCTTATAGTTTATTATGTCTATAAGGTTAAACGAATTGTCTTCATATCATTTTTTTACAGATATCATTTGCTAAGGTTGATATGGGTATATGACGGCAGTACATGTAAAAGTTAGTGACACTTTAATAAAATATAAAGTTGTAAGTTGTAAAGGTTAGGTCTAAAAATTTGTTAGATATACATGCCAATTTATTAACGTAGAAATCACATTCTTGCCGCAATAACAATACCTTACCTTCCACTAATTAGCATATAAGTTTTAATGTTAAGTGAAAATTATACATTTCGTCACAACTGGTAACACACTCAATTTCGTGTTTTGTGACATGTATATAAAAACCCTGATAACATCAAGCAGTAATTAAAAGTCTGATTAAAAGCTAGAATATATGACATCAGTTTGTGTTTCTTTGATGGAAACCTGACTAAAATTCGACAAAATCACCCTGTGTGGAACATAATAATGCATTATTAGAATTGTTTTTTTTATTTAGGCTTCGGTCGTTCTAAATGAACTCGCGCTTCAGATACATAGTGTCCACGGTACCACTTACTAGTTTGCCTATCATTTTTGTACTGACTTAAGCATTCTATAATAAAGGATTTTTAAAACTATATACTGCCAAAATCAAGTATGTGATTTGTTTCTGTAGTAAGCATAGTAAAATGACAAGGTACATAATTAGCTCCTTTCAAAGATTTGTTTTACGTTGTTAATGATTTTTTGTGGATATTGAAACTTTCTGATCTATTAAAGAAAATTGTTACGAGTTGAGGCTTTCCTATAGTAATAGTATTACGAAAAAAATTGCATAGTTTTATTTATTTTTTGTTTTCAAAAAAAAAAAAAAAAAAAAAAGAGCAATATAAAATATTGCTTGTAGCTTGAAAAATAGGTTTTATTTTCTGAAAAACAAATTTGTTTGGAAAAAATTCAAGGAAAGATTTAACTGATAAATTAATACTTTGTGCATGAAATGCTTTAGCTACAATGGCTTTATTACGGGGCGACCATTAAAAAAAATATGCATGGATATAAAAGTAAAATAAAAAAAAAAAACAACAAAAAAACATAACAACTGGATTTGCTTAAAAGATATAAACTGCATATTTATCTAAAGAGCTGCATTGCATATTTAAACTAAATATGTTTTGTGCATATATAGTTTTGTCAATGTACTTAAGGCTTTAACCTACAATTTGTCCGCCCGCTTACCTCAATAGTGAGAGCGCAGATTTATGGATTGGGCGTATGTTCCCTGTTACGATGTGATAAATGACATTGTGTACTCACTCTGACTCATATGGGGAAGTTGGCATTACTTGAGACGAATATATTTGTACTGGTGTAAAATACAGGGTCACTGGTAAGGTTAACTGCCCACCGTTACATAACTGAAATGCTGTTGAAAAACGTCATGGAACATAAAACAAACAACCTAGAATTGTTATAAGAGTAAGTACGATTCTTTCAAATAATTTTGATTTAAATTGATATATCCTATAAATCCACTGAAACGTTAGACCCGGTGGTAAGATATATCACACACCTATTAAAAAGAACGCAGATGCTGAATCTTAAAACAAATGACTTGATATCCTAAAGTTACCATGGTTCAAATCAAACGGTTTTGAAGCTAAAAAGAACGCCATAATGGTGTGTAAGACGTAGAAATGATACTATAACATTCTACAAGGGTACTGCTATGCATATTTTTTTTTTTACTAATCTAAACGGATAAATCAAACATCTCTAGGTTTCCTTACCATATTAATGGACCCATGTGTTTTAATATAATATAATATTGATCTAATCTTGTGAAATGATTTTACATAAAAAATGAACATTGCTTTCAGTGAAACTCAAACTATCAAGAGGGATCTTTAGGTCTATGAGAAATGTTTATTTTTAATAATGTCCACTGCCGTGCACTTAACCTAGTAGTTTGCTTTCAAAATGAAGGAACTCTTGTCAAATAATTCACTGCGAAAAAAAGGGTTAATATTAGTTTCGAAAATACGGGAGTATACGGGATATATATTGCAAATATACGGACTTAATATACTATCCCGTATTCGGAACATCTGGTATACGGGAAGTCCGTATATTTATCATGCATATACGGGATCTCGTGAACGCCAAATATACATATATGTATATTTCCCGTATATATATGTGCATTCAAAATTTTTCTATAGAAATGGTGTTTATTCGTGTCCTGCTGTAACATAAATAATATTTTCATTTATTCGAAGGGTCTTGAGACGTTTTTTCCCGAATACTTTCCGTATTTTAGAATATACGGAACACGTATTCGAGCCTGTATATTCCAGATATGCGTAGTATACGGATCCTGTATTTTTGTCATATACGGGCTGTGACTGCATCTAATATACGGGACATATACGGTCCTGTATTTTCTAACATACGGGCTTCGGATTTTTTCCATATATGCATGATATACTTTGTATAAGGATCCCGTACTTTTATCATATACGGGGAATATGCGAAACTGTATTTTTTTATATACGGGTTACGGACTTGTCCCGTATATGCATGGTATACGCAATATATGGATCCCGTACTTGTGTCATATACGGAATGTATTTGCATCTGATATACGGGGATATACGGACCTGCAGTTTTTGATATACGGGCCAGGATTTTTGCCCGTTTGTGCAAGATATACGTAGTACACAACTCCCATATTTGTGACTGTATTTTTTTTCGTATACGGGAAATGCACGTACCAGTATTTTAAAAGATAAGTTTACCAGACTTTTCCCGTATATGCACTATGTGAAGTATACGGATCCCGTACTTTTATGTGAACTAATTTCGCACATCGGCACACACTGAAGGTGACATAAAATGAAGGTTAAACATACCTACAGCAGAATACGATATGTTAGAAATAAAGAAAGACAACGACAGTGTATGAGAAAATGTCATAAATGGAGACAAGTCAGATTAAATTAACATTTCATTCAACTGAAATACTTTTTAAAACACTTTTTCATACGATTATGAACAATTTTCATTATCAAGATGAAATTAGAAGAAAATGTAAGTAATCAAAAACATCAAGCATTTCTTAATGTTCGTTTCTAATTGTAAAGCTAGCAATTTGCACATTTAATTCTGCGCCGTTAAAGCAACACATCTGTTTAGTATCACTTCCTTTTATCACTATTTGTACATGTTTTCGTTTTCCCATGAATATTGATTACCGCTATTAATACATGAGCCATAGGGTTGATTGGTACCATCTCGGGGGATTAATTCTCACAGTGATTTTTGGAAAGGTATACAACCCTGGAGTAAGATAATATATGATAGCAATGTATCAACGGTAGCTTTTGGTGTAATATCATCCTGTTATATGCCTACACTTAGATACAAGTTCGGGTGAGCTAAAATATATCCAATGTAGACATACGAATTATGGAACATATGCTATTTAGTTTGAATAATTGATGTATTTGTAACAAGTATTTTAGACCAAATAAATAAAATACTTCCTTAATTTTCGACATTTTTGGGTTTGCTTCTTTGAATAAATGTAAATTAGAATAATGATCATAAAGAACATCTTAACAGCATGGACAATTATTAAGCAAAATTACAGTTCATAATTAGATTTTCTTCAGATAGATGTTAGACCTTGAGGTACCATTTCCCCCTTCCTTCCCTAAAGAATTCAACATCATGGCTTTCGGAAAGTACATACTGAATGCTTTTTATTCCAACATAAATGCCGTTTGATTGTTAGGGTTTTGTAATTTACGGGACATTTAATATGCTTCCTAAAAATATTTAAGACGATGAAATAGTGTTACGCAATGATTAGGAAAAAGCGCATTCTGTAGTTTATTAACAGTCTTATTTAACCATTGATTGAATTTGCTTTGAAACAAGATTTCTTTCACGTACACGTTAACATCTAAATTAGTGTAATTTACGTAACAGTGATTTTATTACCAACATTATAGATATCGTACTCGTACTTATAACCCAGTAACCAAGATGTTACGATTCTTCAATACAATTGAAAGTACAGACTGAATAGTGTTTCTTATAACTATTTTTTCTGCGGAACTTTTCCATGATGTAATCTCCGTATACGTTTGTATGTTACCAGAATGTTACAAAACTGAAATTTCTAAAGTGAAGAAAATGCCCTACACAGATCGGGACAAAATTATAACATTTTATAATAACTACACATAATTTGTATTGTTGAACTAGATATTTACTTGAATGCAGTGACTCACCATCTCATTTCAATAGTTGTGCGATTTTTACGTTACAATAATATGTGTTACCGGAATCAGTACAAATCAATTATAAATGTTCAAGAACATAATTGTACATGTATATATTGTAATACGTTTTAGAATTAGATTTTAAACAAATAATAAACAAATAGATACTCATTAGAACACCATGGCTTCATAGTGACACAATCATTCTTAGTTTAAATGTTAGAAATCTTCTGACACTTACTTATTAAGAGATGACACATATATTCAACCATAATTATTTGACCTTCAACCGATGTTTATTTAAACAAGTAGAGGAACTTGCTGACAATCTCCGTATAAATGTTCAAGAACATAATTGTATATGTATATATTGTAATACGTTTTAGAATTAGGTTTTAAACAATTAGAAAACAAATAGATACTCATTAGAACACCATGGGTTCATAGGGACACAATCATTCTTAGTTTAAATGTTAGAAATCTTCTGACACTTACTTATTAACAGATGACACATATATTCAACCAAATTTATTTGACCTTCAACTGAAGTATATGTAAACAAGTAAAGGAACTTGCTGACAATCCAAATCTGTTGAAAGTCAAACAGCGTTCAAAGAGTACTTTCAGAAGTACCAACACTTCAAAAGTGTCAGAGAGAGACATCATGGAAAAGGGCACACTTCTGTATATACTTTATTGATATCATTCATTATATACTGGCCACAAATGTAAACGACATAGATGTGCATATTGGAGTCTGACACAAGTATGGCCACTATCATTTGCGTCCGATCATCTGAACGATGCAATGTATCTACCTGCTTATCCGTTAGTTTATACTTGCTCGATTGTAATGAAAGCTTCAAGCCTATTGGTATCACTGTCGCGTCCGCTTCCTGTAAAACCAGTACTGGTGTCAATAGAAAAGACATGGCTGTGACCCCAGTGGGGCTCGAACCAACGAATCCTGAATTGAGCCGACACCTTATCCACTAGACCATCGCTCCATTATCTGTTCCTTATGATGAATCTTGAAGTAACCCACCCTTGTGCAGAAAAGCTTTTGAGAGGTCATGGCTTCATTGTTTCTAGATCAGCCGTACCAGCATCACAAAATGCTGTAAAATTTACTATAGAACAGACTATCTACCTTCATGCCAAGAAAAAGAAAAGCATCATACGTTTCAGCAGAAAATGTTCTTCATTCTACAGGTGTTGTTTGACACAGCACATGCGAGCTAAATATGTTGAAGCTACACAACCAAAAGCAGACATGACTTAAGAAGACATATCCACACAAAAAGAAGTGGAACCTGTGCAGATCAAAGTGATGGCGGTTGTAGAAAAATTTATGTTTCCATTCAAAGCTGAAAGAAATGTGTCTGGACTATTCGTGATATTAGTTGTTGAACGCGCATGATGTAGACATAGAATTTCCTGTGTCCTTGGCAAACTACGGAAACAAATACAGACAAAGTCAAACTATTATACTACGTTGAAGGAAGTATCGAGCTGCAACAATCATACCATTCTATTGAAAATGTATCTCACATCATTGATGGCGATGTTTTCATAGTAGATTTCGTTGCAGATTCATACTTTTCCAAAACAATCTAGCTTGTCGAAAGAAAACGACGTGGAACTGCACAAACACGTCTGTTTTACCGTCAAAAATATCAAAACATCCGCAGAATTGGAAATATTTCATGAGCAATGATGACAACAAAACTCAATTATGTTCAGACAGCTTAACAGGTGGGACGTCAACATGTATGCTCCGACGACGTTTTGGAGGACGGAGAATCATTTGTGTTTGCAGTATAATGGTCATCCAAATATCGGAACATCAACAAGGTTAGGTACGAAATGTTTGTCAAGAAGAACGGCAACCAAGACGGCGTTCTTGATAGTTCCGATGGCATAGACATGACCTTGTTGCCACCATGTCAGACCAGTCAGCTATCAGTTACTTATTCATTTATTTATATTAATCTACAAAATTTTTAATATACATATTTGCGTAGCTATTGTAAAAAATAGGAACACTTTATTTTTAATAGACGCAAATTTCATACAATCCCTTAATGTCTTTTTACATTAAATTAATACTTTTGTAGTTTTATTCATATAACATTAAACGACCTTGATCTTTTCTTTAAGGTGTATATTTAGTTACATGCCCATGAGAATAGCCTTTATCTTCTTGGTGTTGATAAAAATTGCTGCGACTTGATGACGAACAACAGTTAGTGTACAACTTGAGGACAAAAAAAAATGTTCCTGATAAACTTGTTGACATATTGTGCAACACTGACATAAACGAAACCAGTGAAATTGATGAAGATTATGAGCTAACCAATATTGACGATATCTTATAAGATTCAGACAGTGATGGAGAGTCATAACTATGAATGTTCTAGTATACTGAATAGATAGAATATATGGTTTATTGAAAACAAAGAATAACCTTGACATGATATACAAAGACAATGACTGAAAATAATAACAGCAGCATTGTGACAGGATGGACGTACCGGGGACAATAACTATCAGAACAAATCAACACCCATTACAATATTTACAAATTTATTTACATCAAATGATTATTAACAATGAATAAATAATAAATGAAAAAAAAATCTGATTATAAGAAAGAAAGAAAATCTGAGCTCAATATCTCTAGATATAAAGTTCTAACACTGACAGTTCCGTTTTAACGTGACGTAGCACAGTTGTTTCCGTTAATTTCGAACTTTAAGTAGCACAAAAATACAACATATCTTCAAGTAAAGTCCCTTTAAACCGTGAATACGTTGACTCCGTTTTGGCTCCCTATGATGGAAGGTGATTGGATCCCTGAGCTGACTTCAGTGGATCACAAAAGTCATCGACTTTGCGGTTTACGGCACAACCATGGGACGAAAGCTCTGCGCTGGGAAAATCACATCCAGGCGAGTGAAGACAAGTGAACCTCGGGCATTGTACTTCCGGGTTGTGACATCATCACCAGGTAAAAATCGTCTGGCGGAAGCAGCTAAAATATATAACATATGGTAAGCTACATAGCAAAACAAATTAATCAGGGCATAAAACTGCTCCTTTGGGTACACCATACCTCCGTAGGCTCCCATAAATAACACGTGCTACTTATACAAAATATATGTGCTACTAAGTTCATACGTCACGTGATTAAAATACGTCAATTATTACCTGCATTATTTCTAAATTGAATTACTTAAAAGTCTAAAGTCAACGTATGGAAAAGATATGAAAAGTTTATGATGAAAAATTCTTGATACGAAAAAGATAAACTGCAGCTATTATTTACAACTACAAATTTGCACAATACAATGCGAATTGAAACGATATACAATAGCTGGTATCAATATAATATCAAATGCCATACAACAAAACGGACACTGTTTAGATGTGCTATAGACTGGCACACAATTATTTCAAATTACAATAACATGTTATATACATGATACTAGACTTGCCACATAGATTTATACATTACAATGCAATGCAGATATGGCGTTTCATAATTAACAACGAAATGTTTGACATATGTTTTTGACAAAGAGTACTTTACAATTATCACGTTACACAAATTTCAGTACAAATCTTACAGCTTATATAAACGAAACATTTTAGACTCCTCTTTCGGGATAATTTACAAAAGTCTAAAAAAATTTAATAAATTATCCTGACATACCGAAACTAGCCAAAATCACATGCCGAAAAATAAATGTTACAGAATTCTGTAGAATGACCAAAAATTTACTAAATAAAAATCGTAATTCCAAAATTATACAAAAATCTAACAAATAAACTTTTTACCTCGTTCGAGCATAAATTTCTACCAAGAAAAATAAATTTGAAGTAGATTTGTCTAATGTCGAAATGTGGTGTGCGCTAGGCATATCTAGACCAGTCTATTTGCAGGGTAATGTCCCGCCAAATACTAAATTTCATGGGCTTCACGGCTTATGCGTGTACTCCGACTGTTTTTATTTCCACGGAAATCACGATATAGCCGGGAAATCTGACTACTTTGACGCGGATTGAAATTGACAATTTAAGGCCCGTTTAGTGGTTTTGGGGATAAAAACACAAATTACTGAAGTCTAAAAAATATCATCTTTCTTATTACTGAACCGAATTTTGAATGGAAATTTAAGTTAGGAAATACAGAAAAACATGAGAGGTATTTTATACGTAAAGTCAGACATTTACCTCAATAAGTAAAACATTTACAAAAAGATGATACAATGCCTGCATTTACACTACAGATACAATGAGGCCCGTATGTCAGTTTGTGACAAGCATATTACCGATTACGGTAACATATTGTAACATAAATTACACTTTTCCATTCAATTAATTAACATGACATTTGATATCTAATTGTAGAATGATTTTATTGATTAGTTAAAAAGTTTCTTTTCTAAACATAATACTAAATAACAACCACTTTATCATGTTTAAATGAAATATTATGAAAATCTTGATTTTATGGTAACGTATTTTACTGTACAAAAGTATCATCTGTTATTATTCAGCATAAAAATGTTTACTGTTTAAGCATAAGAACATTGATACAGAAGTAGGCATGAGTATGCAACTTTTAGACAGATCAAATAGTAAAACATCATGTTTAAATAACATATTTTGGTGTTTGCGTCTACACGTGTATTGTCACGTAAATAACAATGCCAACAAGGCGACTTTGATAATAAAAAAAATGGCATGCCAATATCTGTCTAATTATAGATTAAACATATCAAAACTAGTTAAGAAATTGCTTTGATTTAACGATATTCATACTTTTTTGTTCCATATCATTTATAGAAGTACTAATTAATTTCAAACAAGTAGGTAACGCACATTGATAGGCCGTAAATTACAAGCGCCCCAACAGCCAATGGCAGACAATTTGATTTTGTGATCTGTAGAATTCTACTGCCTTATACTCTATGTATTTTAACATGTCATACTAGTTCAAGAATGAGCAAAACATCTTTCTAACTGCATATTATGAAATAATATTTGTGTTCTTTAATTATGTTTAAGCACTGGTCTATGTGTGTCTGTAATTGCAATCACTAAACGCTAAAGAGGCAATTGTTCAACCACAGTTCTATAAAATACATAAAATACATAAACTGAGCTGTTTGTCTATCAATTTCCAAGCAAATATAGTCAAAAATAAAAGAGAACCATTAGTTTGAAATAGAAAGTCTTCTGATGTATAACAGAAGTTCGATGAAAGTCTATTTTGGGATGGGGTTACTGCTAATAACTCACAAAAAGCTACCACCAATGCAATGCCATCACATAGTTTCTGAATTGTCAGATATCCAAAAATAGCATTGAGTTTTAATCCCCTCGGATGGTTCCGCTGGCCAAAACTACTGGGTCTGGCTCATCGACTATATAGGCTTTTCGATTTGCCGTCTACCGAGAAGAGCTGTACACCCCTTCTAATGTCCGAAGATGTATTCAAAACGAGCTCCTTGAAAAGACGCATGTTGCTTCTGGGTTGGAATTCGATATGTAAGCAGGTTACAAATGATGCCCGCATGGAAATATTCATTTTTCTGATCTCGATAAATATATGCTCATTCGGGCTGTCTGTCAGCATCTGTTGATCAAACTAGTAGAAACTCTTAACTTTCCCTGAATATAATATACGTTGTTTGTAAACACCAGGACCATCTCCAAAACTTCCAACGTGTTTATCTGAAATGTTTAACAAACAGAATCCGTTCTTATGCTAAGAAGAAGTTTGCTTTGTTTTGTTAGACAAACTTAGGTGAAGTGAACCGTATTTCAAAGTACAAAAAACTACTAAATCATGAGATATTGAATTTATATTTTAAGAAATAAAATGTAAAGATGTTGAAAGGTTTGAAGTTCAAGACCATTGTTTTGAAAAAATCTTACGAAAGATGAATTACCGAACAGTTATATTTTGTAGTTATTGCATGTCTTTGTTGAAGATTTGCCGTCTTCTCTTCAAGATTAATTTATCGTCTGTTAGTTTCCAGGCATATTTTACCCCTAGATTAATGTAAATAATAGACATGCCTATCATAAATGAGTGGAGTTTTGCAGCTAGAAGTATTAATGACCAAGCCAGCATCGTTAAAAGAAAACGTTTTAAAACTTATATTACGCTGAAGTAAAAAAAAAAGTGACTTGCGAAATATTTCACAAATTTTCCTTAATGTAACCAGTCTTAAATTATTTCCATTATAGTTTTAACATTATGGAGGCAAAACGATCACAAGTTGTTACTTTCACGCTTAGCAATTTTAGGCACTGGTCTCCAGATTTTCGCTTGAAGTTCGGTCATGTTTTGAACATTACAACACGATTGTTTTGTTTCTTATCTGTCTTAAAATGCCAAATCAAGAGAGTAGTTTTAAACCTTAAGAAATATAGCAATAATTCTTAATATCTATTTTTTTTTTTCATTTTTGTTGTCGTACGATCTGGAGGTCAAAACGTTTAAAACAGGTTTACTAATGTACTGCGTGAAATCATTATTTCTAAAACGGATAACTAAATTTCCTTAAGTCATGTCCAAATAAATCACAAGTCTTGTCGGCGCCAGGACATGAAGGCATGATACATGTATGTTTTAATTAAGTCACACAACATGATTCTTCCGATACCAAACTGAGCTAGATCGCTATGTATATTTTCGTACACTGTTCGGAAAATTTTTCCTTATGTTTGGTTGAACACACCTACAGATTTAAACGTCAAGATCGAAACGTAATGGATATCCGGCTTGAATACGAGCATGCGTAAATATCTTCTTGACAGATACGGGAGCAGATGTTTCTTCTTTGTATTTTGGCGGAAAAACAGCACGTGCCTTCCATGATGTTCTTCGGTATAAAAATTACGTATATTTCATGTTATTGTAAATAAAATGCTCTACAACCAAATGAAAATGCATTCTTATGAGCTTGAATTTATATCATGTGTGTTCGTCCATCACAGGTTCTTATAATTTCTTTTTATTCGAATTCTTAATAAATTCATGGTTTCAGCAATAAGAAAGGATTTTAACGTTTAAACACTAACAGGTATGAAATGACGATACGCTTGTTTCACTGGTTCTTTTGACTCACTTCTTGAAGTAATTTGGCGAATCTTCGACATTTTTGAGATGTAGAAAGGGAAAACGGTAAATTCTTCAGACATCGGTTATCACAATAGACCTCTCCATGTTTCGTTTTTTTGTGTACACTTAATACTGGGGGAAGTGCGGTTGGAAGAAAATAAGAAAATATGGGTGGTGTTTTTCTTTTCTTCAAAAAGTGCCTTCCGACACTCCCATACAATTGATTCTGAAACTGTCCTTATAACATTCACTTATTTTTATCAACTACATGTACGTATGCGCACGATTCGATATCAAAGTGTACAATTAATTTACTCTTAGTTATATTTGCTTATTATGTGTTCTCCTTGTAGAATGAAGAACAAACACGTATACATATATCAAATTGCATGTGACGCTTTACGTTCATAGCATCTAACGTCAAAACGTTTAGTTATACGTCCAAAATTCGGAAGGACAGTTTGTCTTCAACACAATATTGTGAAAAACTGAAAACACAAAGTTCCATTTTCTATTTGACATTTCATTTGCAAATTGATCACTTCTGCTGAAAATCAGACTTTTAATGGGCCTTTAGTTTTCTAAAGATGTCACTTTTGCGTATATTTGCCGATTTTTTTGTCAAAGTTTTATATCAGAAGGAACATGGGTTGATTTCTTAAATGACAAATATCCGTTGAAATATGATGCGATACCACTTATAAATACACTAGTCCTAATATAAATTAAATAAAGTTTCAAAATGTAAAGTTTCGCTGATTTTAAATTGTAATTAGGCATTTTAGAAGACAGAAAAAGGCGGATTTTGGGCATTTTGGCGCCCTAAATTGTGACATTCGTGGCGTCATCACTGATAACGTGTTGTTGACAAGAGCGCGGAAAAGTATTAAGGAAACATAATGATACAGTTGGACCAAGTTTCATCAAAATCGGAAGGAATGTCATATTTGACGAATAAGGTATCGGCTCCCCTTAAAGACACCACAAAGAAACGAACTGTGGCCAAAAACATGATGAGCATCTAACCTCACTCATATTAAAAGCAGATGGTCCAACTGATAGTGAAGACAAAGAAACGCAAACAATAAACAAGATGTTAATGGGAGCACAGTCTTGGAACGGTCAGTAACGTAGATAAAGGAAATTTCGGGTTTAGAAACGTTTAGAGCATGCCACCCACGCACTTACCCTATCTTCAACAAGTTAAACAATACAGTGTAAATAAGTTAGACAATGCAGTGTAAATAAAGCAACTCCGTGCTGACAAATGCCCTAACATTAGTGACAACATACCGAGAAGTATATATAAAACAAAACATATTGGAATATAACTTTTAAAGGCACGTCAAAAGAAGCTTAAATTTCCACTGCCTCCGTCAATTCTACCGGATATATGACAGAAAGCTTCCTTATCTCTTCCATCATCGACTCATTTGCGTTTATGAACCCCCTTCCTTTTACTATGAGTGAGTTTGTTTTAGGTCATCCCTAGGCGGTGACGCACTGTATACCTACTTGTCCGTTTGCTTAATCTGTGTGATATTCAATAGCGGAAATAATGAAATATGATGCCTTTTCTTCACATTTAATAATTTTAATCCAGTTGAGTAGCAAAACATGATGTAAAAATATGTCATCAGAAGTCATACTGCACTGTTGGCGTTAGTAACTTCTTTTGAGCATTTTGCGATGTGCCCTCTAGTATAATATCTAATAGTACATTTTAAATTCCTGTAATATGCTAATGACTTGGATAGTAACATACCTTAAAGCAATGTGATCAGCAAAACAAACCTTTAAAGAAAAGTATCAACGCATTTACTAGTCCTTCACCCGTGACGTGTTCTGTTTTTGTTGCCTTTGGACATCAACCGCCTGTATTGGTAGTTTCCTCTTCCGCATCTTTACATAACTGGTAAAAATAAAGTTCAAGTATTAAAGCATTAAAATAAGAGAAAGACACTACAATCTAAATTTTGGCGTTTACACGTAATGATTGTTTTTAATTAAGTAAGACCTATTTCCTGAAAATATTCATGGAAACCATTACGTTCTTGTTAAAAAGCATCATCAATCGACGCTTACATTTTTTGATCTTGCAATACATTAAACCAAAAATTAAATGCGACTTGAGGGTAAGTGCGAGGTTGGCATGCCCTAAACGCGTTCAAACCCCCAGTTTCCTTTATTTAAGTTACTGACCGTCCCAAGGCGGTGCCCCTAACGGGTTGTTTTGTCTGACTTGTATTGTCTGTTGCGTATGTTTTCTTGTTTGTTGTAAGCATTTTTCCTCCGCCCCACGCCCCCTATTGCCCTCTCTTTTCCCTTGCTTTTACGCTACTTGTTGCATCTCCCCCACTTTACTTTTAGTAAGTTTTCGTGGCACCCCTTTGTTTTGGCAGCCGAGTCCCAAGACGGTACTTGATTGTTTTTCCTACGTGTTTGGGTGCGTTTGTATGCTTGTAAGTCTATAACGGTGCCCTATTGTTTTCTTATGTGTTGCTTGTTTGTGTCTCTATGTTATTCAGTTGATCGAAGCTGTGTGTTTATCTTTGGTACATAAGTGTCTGCGCTATTGTGGTTTACGTTGTAGTGCGACTATTTTTAAAGAACATGGCATTCCTTTGTATATTCGTCCTTCTTCAACTTTTCCCTTCTGATTCCTACCTCACCCGCACCCCATCCCCCCAAACCCTACCCCGACCCCATTTCGCTCCTTGCCGTTTCCTTCCCATCCATCAATATTTAGCATAATTAAATATGTACTTGTTGGATGTTTGAAGCAACCCGTCTGAAATATTTTTCCATTACAGCTTCTTTTTGTTGTGGGCCTGCTGTGTAAATGCGTGGCTCTGGGGCTGTGTTTGTGGTGCTCTGTGTTTTCGAGAAATCTACCCTTACCTATTATCGTTTGATATTTGATCTTTGATCCTATATCTGAAATTGTTTAATTAAGGGATAATGGGTGTTGCACTTTCCACTACTTGTCACGAACAGACCCTAACAAGCCAAGTGTGGTAAGTTGGCCCAAAGGGTCCAACAAATTACAAGTTACCTTAATACCTACTGGTCAAAATTCTCATACATTGTATTGGTAATTTTGTTCACAAGAACGATATGAATGTAAAATTTGCGACTGTTTAAAGCCGAGAAGCTGTCGTAAAATAAATATAAGAACCTTTTTATATAATTCAATGTTTGAGAGATTCTAGTATGTCATTGGCGAAGTCTGTATCTAAACTTGTAAATAATTTAAGGCCCTACTGATGGAAGTAAAACAAAAAATATTGCCAGACAATATCGAGGCGGTGCTACAATGATTAATATATGTCTAAATCAATTAGTTTCTTATATGTAATGTTGGATAAATTCAAAACTATGCTTTCTTGGATGTACTATAGAAAACTCTCCGGTTTTTATATTGCGTACCGGCAAATATATAAATTATCATTAGGTAGTCATAAACAAGATGCTTGTTGTACGCATCTCAAAAGTTTTTTTTTGATCGACTGCTATACAGGCTAATTTTATCCAATGCGATAGTTTTGGGAATTTTTGTCAACGGCCGTTTTATTGATACCTTCGCAGGCATTTTGTTTCGGCTTCGGCCAGTTTTATATGGTTGCCGTTCGCATAATGATAAAATCAATTTATTTGATAAACCCTGATAGTGAAATATTTGGAAGGACTGTCAAGCGATTTTGTAATAAGTATGATCATTGAGACAGGTAGCCGCATTTCGACTGTAGTTAACCTAAAGTTCAACAAATTTATTAGAAGTATTTTAGCGTGTGCAGTTTTGTACCTCGTAGATCTTTCGTTACAATATTCGCTAGACTAGTCCTCTGTGCTCCCTTTTGCATACATGTCTTCGATTTTGTTGAATAGTACCCTTGACCCTACCACCCCAAGAATGTGAAAGTGTTCTTTGTGTAACAAGTAGCATGCAGTAGATATGACAGATCTCGTTACAGATATACAACTACATAATTTTGTTGTAAAGAATATATAAGCTTTATCTTCATATATCTATTGAGCATGTCCAAGGATTATCACATGCTTTTCTATATATCTTTTATACTTAATCGATTTGTATAAATCAGGAATGTATAAACTTCTACTGCTAAAATCGGACTAACAATATATTTGGATAGATTAATAAGAAATGCATAAATATCTTTCTTTTTCAAAGGCTTGTCAATATACATTCAAAGCATAAACTGTTAAAATAGTCACACTCTTAAGTCAACATTCTACTAAATACATTGAGAGAAAGTTTTTGAAATTAAAATTTTATTTTAAAATTCATATAAGCATGTAACTCACTATACTTCAGTATTAAAAGAACTGCAGAGACTTATATTACTGAAGTTCATATTCGAAGTAATGTTCATAAGATTGCTTTTCATTAACCCTGGTTTTGAAACTAGTAGATCAATAGCGCTGTTCTCGTCTCTTGTTTTTCAGAAAAATAACAAGAACGATTCTACTATGGGTTCTCTTCCTGTACGTTTCCTCCCACCTCATCAAATACAGACATGAGTTATTCAAGTAAATGAGTGGCGAGTGAAACATATTTTTCATCCTGCTTAAAGGTTCCTGTTCTGCCAGTTAATTTTCTTTTTATCCACCATTTTTGATGATGAATTGCAACTTAAATTGGTGGAACGTTGCAACTGTTGTTTTTAATGTTATGTATATGTCATCCTCCACCCACCGCCCCCCACCCTTAGGCATTTTTTATTAGATTGGCTGATGACTACACTTTCACTCATAAAGTTTCCTTCAACAAACCAAAATCATTTCAACAAGAGACCCTCTTTTCCATTTAATAATTTTAGGTTCTCATCTGGTAATAATTCTGATACAGGAAGTTCGCAAAAGCTAAAATTTTTAGGTGAAACACCTGCTGAAAATACAGATAATAAACCTGCTGAAAAAGCCTTGTCTCTATCTATTGCAGTTATTGCAAGAAACCTGGACAAATTTACTCGCAATGTTTTTTCTATAAAGAGGAAGCAGGGAAGAGATGAGGCAAGAACATCAGACCTTACCTCTTTGAAGTCTAAATCCCAGCCTTGTACTGAGATTTATACTGTTATTAGGGTCAAGGACACCGATTCGGGTCCTATTATGAAGGTTTATGAGTTATTTATATCTGATGGTTCTATATCACTTATCAGTGATTCTACCCTGTCTACTCCTATTAAAGTCCGAGGGATACTGGAGATTCTCACTCCTGATCGTGCATATGTCCTGCCTTTTTCTGAGAAGACTTTCTGAGAAGAATACAAATGTACTTATCCAAGGGGTGGAGTGTGGTTTTGTTTTTGTACCCCTCCATAATGTTTAAATAAAGCCAGATTTGGTTATTTGCCCGTGACTGCGGTTATAAGACCTGATTCACAATTAAAAATGTTCACTTATTGTTAAGAAATGACCTAGTTGGAGGTAAGGTTGTTGTAAATATGACACACCTTGTTTGGATCTAAAACCTTATCCTGTTGATCCGGATAATCCTGACCTTTACCCTTCTTGTGCAATTACCCGTTCTATGGCTAAGAAAGCCTTTGAGAGTTATCTTGTGTCAGACATTGATTTGTCTGATACTTTTATCAATGAAACATTTAATTCTGAGACAAATTATTTGTTTCTTCAAATCTGTCTGTTCAACAAACAGACTCTGACAACTTCTCTGATCATTCCTTTTTTAATGGCCAAGGTCATAACTCGCTGTCAAGGTTGCGGCTTATTTATGAACAAAAATATGATCCTGACGTTTCATTATTATCTCAAAATGATGCTAGTGTAGAAGAAGCTTCACAAGTCACTGTCTGCTTTTTTATTAAACATGGGATTTTGATGAGAAAATGGCGGCCACAAGATGTCCCTGCTGATAATCAATGGACTGTTAGTTATCAAATTGTGGTCCAAAATGTTTAACGTCAGGAAATTATTTCCCTGGCTCATGAAACAGCCATGTCAGATCATTGCGGTGTAAATAAAACATATCACAAACTCTTGAATCATTTTTCGGGGTCTAATTCAAAATCTGATGTGTGCTGATTTTGTATGTCTTGTCACACATGTCAAATGTTAGGCAAACCAAATCAGAAAATACCTTAGGCACATCTTCAGCCAATACCCGCATTTGATTAACCATTCAGTAGAATCATAGTACACTGTGTTAGTCCCTTGCCTAAAACCAAATCAGGGAATCAGTACCGTCGACAATCATGAGTGCTTCAACAAGATTTCATGAAGCTATTCCTTTAAGGAACATTAAAGTTAAATCCATTGTTAAGGTTTCTACTGATTTTTTCACATTTGTTCGTCTCACAAAATCTGTTCAGTCTGACAAAGAATCTAATTTTATGTCTAACATATTTCAAAAAGTACTGTGTAGCTTGGGCACAGAACAGTACAAATCTTCAGCCTATCACCCAGAAAGTCAAGGTGCCTTAGAAAAATGCCATAAAACATTTAACAGTATGATCAGGACATATTGTTTTGATACAGAAAAAGACTGGGATAAAGGTATTCATATTTTGCTATTTGCGGTCAGAGATGCTGTACAAGATTCACTTGGCTTCAGATAATTTGAATAAGTGTTTAGGCATACTGTTCTTGAACCTTTAAAATTATTTAGAGAAAAAATTATTTCAGAAAATGACAGAACTAAGTTATTAAAAGCTTTTGAAATGGCACATTTAAATTAACAATCTACTCAAAACAGAATGAAACTAAGATATGATCAATGTGCTGAGGAAAGAACTTTTAAACCAGGTAATAGTTTTGGCACATTAACATATCCCTGGTAAACCATCACAAGCTAGATATTATTGTCCTAATACTGTTTGAAAAGAAGTAAAGTGATCATAATTACATCATTAACACTCCTCGGAGGCGCTAACAAAAGCAGCTGTATCATATAAATATGTTAAAAGAATACATTGATAGAGATATATCTGTCCCACATCCTGTTATTGTTAGTGTACCTGTTCGTGAGGAAATTGAAAATTCAACTGAATGCTATTTTCGAACAAAATAACATGACTATCCATGATTCAATAAACCTTCAAAATTTAGACATTCTACAACACCTGGCTGAGAATCTTTCGTATTTGGAACCTAAACAAAAAGAACAACTGAAAAAGCTTATCAATGAATAGAAACATTTGTTTCCGGATGTACCTTCAAGAACTAACAATATTTTTCAAGACATGGAACTTACAGATTCTACTCCAATTAAGCAACATCCATACAGAATGCACACACACACACACACACACACACACACACACACACACACACACACACACACACACGCACGCACACCCACAATCAACAGATTAATCTTAAAGAAGAAATTCAATAATTGTTGGACATTGATTTCATTGAACTAAGTAGCAGTGAATGGAGTTCTCCATGTATTATTAGAGAGTTTGAGATTTCAACCTTCGCCTTCCTCTTCAACGTCTCTTGCGAAGTTAACGTATGAAGTTGAAGTTTGATTAAAATTCCTTGAGATTTCAAACATTAGAATGAACCTTACTTCTTTTAATCCGCCCATTCAATGTATCCGTAATTATGATCGTTTTTTTAGTGCAGTTTGATACCAATTGTCCGAAAGGGCAGGAATTTTACAAAAGGTTTTAAAAATGAAAATAATGAAAATTAAATGAAAAAAAAAAAACATTTCAACTAATATAATCATCGCATGGATATTAGAGCGATTACCTAAAAAAACACGATAAAACAATGTGAACAATGTGTTGCTCCAAACATTTAGGTTTTATATGAAATTATGTCAGTATAGTCAGTATACAATGCGCGGCTGTAAATCATACACGAGAGGAAATAAAAATGATTATTACATACCTAAAATCATTTTCCATTGGGTTTCAATGGACCGCGATCGTGCAATATTTTTCCATATCACGACGTTGAACGCTTTCATATCGGACTAGTCCCAATCCGTGACTCTAGTTACCTCCCCTGACGGTCCGTCCATTGCGAATCTCGTTTCTTTAGATTTTTGTTGCTATTGTGTATTTGTTTAATTTGTAATTTATGCAACATTTTTTTTACTTTTACACTTTGATTAATCTGACCTATTAGATACTGGCACGTAGTAATTTATCAGACTGAAATGAAATGAAAGTTATTATTACGTCATGAGTTGGACTAATATAGGACGTGGAATGTTTTCTTAACGTTGTAATGGAAAGAATCGCGTGATGTCCATGGCGTCCACGCGCACGTTGCGACAACAAGTTGATGTCATTTTCGCGGAAAATGTAATGCGCGTCAGTTTGATTTGTTTATTGCATTTTAGGATAATTTTTTTCCATATTTTTTCCTGTCTTTCGTGATAGAACGATAATTTAGATATAAATTAATCATTTGATAGTGGATATGTAATAAAAAGGTTATCAACTTTGTATGTGGATATATGCACTCGTTCTTTCGCGGACAATATTGCGCACCTAAAGTCGCGCAATATTACCGCTGCAGAACTCGTGCATACATCCACATACAAAGTTAATAGCCTATTATGAGCATATCAAAGTGATAATGACACACTGTATGACTCTGTGTAATGCCAAACTTTCAGACAGCACAATATGATTTTAATATACTATTTTATAGGTAAAGCATCTGCGGATCAAGGACTTTTTGTTAGAGGGACACCAACATTAAAGAGGGGGTCACCCATATCAGCGGGGGGGGGGAGGGGGTGGGGGGAAGGGGGAGGGGGGAGTGGGGTAGGGGGTAGGGGTAGGGGAAGGGTAGGGTCACACCGAGTTTCAAGACTGACTTTCTTTGTAAAACGTAAAAATCAAAGGGGGGATTAACCAACAATGACTCTCTGCCAGGATCTGGTTCCGTGCCTTTAAAAAATGGAGTTATCCCATACGGCTAACAGGAAAAGTCTGTCATCATGATATAATTAATCTGAAATGGTCTGATACTTCAAAAGAATGTTCCGTCTTTCAAGTACCATTTTATGTTTATAATTAAAACGCAATTATCGTATTAAGTGCCCGACAGAAACAGATTGATTTTATTTGGATGTGAAAATAAAATGTTCCACCAAATGATAATCGCGCGTAATTATTTATTTTTCAAGTAAAATGACTGTCATGCCATGTGCCTCCATCCAGATTTCAGTCTTTGATGCCGAGTATGTGGACAGAGTAGATGTAAAAAGAATGAAGTTTCGAATCTCGTGATATCACATCTTCGGACGTTCAAAACTTCACTTCATACGACAAAAAGGCCCATCTGGTATAATCGAAACCGCCTGGGGACACAAATATGCCGTAGAAGTTAAAGTTTGAACAAAATCTCAAAGTTTCTCAAAATCAGTTGATAACTTTATACTTCCAGGTTCAATTCAATGTATTTAGTTAAAATCACTAGCCATACAAAACTTCATTATTCTTATACCTATTGATAGTGTTTCGCATCAAATTTAGTCTAATTATATATATGGATAATCAAATAACTTAATAAGTAGAAATCCTGAAACTAAGCTTTTTTATTTCGCATAGAAATAAAGCGGAGGCTTAGGCTTACGTGATATTACATGGAAAACATTAGTAGCAACGTGTGATTTTAATAAAATACACGCATGTCGGTGACGTCTTACCCAAAATATATATGAGAGACGTTGAAGGGGAAGGCGAAGTTTGAAATCTCAAACTCTCTGTTGTTCCAAATCTGACAAACGTTATCGCTTATGTACAGATTACGGGAAAGTTAACGGCGTCACAAAAACTGATTCGTTTCTAATACCTAAAATTGATGATTGCATCGATAACATTGTACAGGCAAAATTGTAAGGAAATTTGATTTGTTAAAAGGATTTTGGCGAGTTCCTCTCACAGAAAAGGCTAAACAAGTTTTGGCCATGGTTACACCGTTTGGATTATTTCATTACAAAGTTATGCGATTTTGTATAAGAAATTCGACTGCAACATTTCAACGACCTGTAAATTCCATCAATTCTGAACTTAAAGGATGTGATGGATACATTGATGATGTCATCATACATCACGGCAAAGTCATCTACAGACGTTCAGGTACTTCTTCAAGAGAGTCAGGGAAGCTAAGCTTACAATCGATTTATCAAAAAGTGAATTATGTCAAGTTTTTGTTACTTTCTTAGGACATGTTATGGGTGTATCAAGTAAAACTCGTTGATGCTAAGGTTGAGTCAATCTCTGATTTTCCAGTTCCAACCAACAAAAGACATATAATGCGGGTTTTTTTCTCGGCATTGCTGGATATTACAGTAAATTGTGGCCAAATATTTCTACCGTTGCTAAGCCTTTTACCAATTTACTTCCTAAAAAGTCATTTTTTCTGCAATGATAAATGTCAAAAATCATATGAAAATTTAAAGGCCTTACTCAAGAGTGAACACGTACTTTTGCATCGAATTTTGTAAAACCTTCTAAGTTAGCAGTATATGCTAGTGATATTGGAGCTTGAGGGGAATTGCCACAAGAAGACAACTCCGGGATCCATCACCCTCTCTGTTATTTCTCAAAGAAGTTCAGTAAACATCAGAGAAATTACTCTACTATTCGAAAAGAATGTCTAGCTCTTATTTTGGCTATGCAGCACTTTGAAGTATATTAAAGTGCAGTCACATACCGTATTGTTGTCTTCAGTGACCACAATCCTCTCACTTTAATTAACAAAATGAAAAACAAAAATCAGAGATTGCTTAGATGGAGTCTTTCACTCCAAGAGGAGTCTATTTTGGATATTCAGTATCTCAAGGACAAACCCAGTCTTGTAAGAGATGCCCTATCCTAGATTTGAACCAAGGTTTCTATATCATAAAATAATTGTTATCTAAAATATTTGTTATAATTGTAAAATGATATATTTAATGTACTAAGTAAAAGTGCTGAAATTGTTAAAATAATATATTTCTTTTTTATGCATTCTGTATGTTTAATCTATATTATGTTGTAAAATTAAAAGAAAGTTTTATTATTTTTATGCCCCCGAAGGGAGGCATTTCAGTTTTCAACTGTTTGTCCGTTATATTGTTCGTTCGTTCGTCACAACGTTAACTTTTTGCATGAAGGCACGTTACTCACGAACCACTGCATCCAGGAACCTTCAAATTTCACATGCTAATAGTACTTATTGTGTACACGACTTACTGACTTTGGGATCACCAGGTCAAAGGTCAAGGTCACAGGGGCCAATGTTAACATTTTGCATGAAGGCACTTTACTCGCGAACCACTGCAGCCAGGACCTTCAAACTTCAAATGCTGATAGTACTTATTGAGTACACGACCTCTACCGATTTTGGGGTCACCAGGTCAAAGGTCTAGGTCACAGGGGCCAATGTTACCTTTTTGCATGAAGGCACTTTACTCGCGAACCACAGCACTCAGGACCTTCAAACTTCACATGCTGATAGTACTTATTGAGTACACACCCCTACTGACTTGTGGTCACCGGGTCAAAGGTCATGGTCACAGGGGCTAAGGTTACCTTTTTGCATGAAGGCACTTTAGTCGCGAATCACTACACCCAGGACCTTCTAACTTTACATGCTGATAGTACTTATTGATTACACGACCCCTATTGACTTTGGGGTCACCAGGTCAAAGATCAAGGTCACCAGGTCAAAGGTCAAGGCGCTGCGGAGGCATTTGTCACCATTAGTGACAGCTCTTGTTCTTTAGGTATATGTCATTTGCCCCTTAGGCAATTTTTGTTTACTAACATTATTTTAAGGCATCATGTAAATTTTAATCTATAACTATTCTATTGTGTCATGTAACAATATTATACTGATAAACAATGTATGAAATTATTTTTTAGAAAATATTGTCCTTGATTTTTCTAGAATGTTCTTTTTATTGTCATTGTTACATGAACATTCTGGAACCTTCCATGAAACAATAAATAGGTTGATGTCTGACGTTAGAACTAGAACCTACAGTATAAAACTAAGATTAAAGATACTGATGAATTTTTTCTGTATTTTAGTAACAAATTATTACTATTTTGGATACCTAATATTTTGAAGGATTTCTTGAAGTATTTACTAAAATTTCTGAATTTTAGAAGTTATTTTTGATGACAAGAATTATATTTTTTGGATATTGAACAGTGTGAAACATTGTGGAATTTATTATGATTAGATTTAAATTTGACCTGGGCAGGATTTGGATTATTTTTAGATATTAGATTGGACTTTACGGTTCTTTTACATTTTTAAAGGTATTGGTATTGTTACTTAATTTCATAAACAACATTTAGTTATTGTCAATAGTTGCCGGTTTGTCTTTCTGTCACTTTTATTTACTGTACACTCCAAAATTTCCTAACCGTCATTTTATATTGTATTACTGTAGTATATATATATATATATATATATATATATATATATATATATATATATATATATATATCACCTGTATAATTAAAACCAATGCTAGTTGTGGGTATGTTTTTCTATTTGTGTTGTTTCAAAAAGTATGTGTGCTATATACTGCAGTTTAAACCGAAGCTAGGGGATGCGCAGTCTTTTGCATACTGCTTAAACTCTCATAACAAGACTAATAAATCCAAGTCTGTCATTGATTAGCAAAATTAATTTCTATGCTTACACAGGGTCTTCTTGCAGATATTACTGATCAAGCAATCGTTAGTTGTCTGCAATATCTGGAGTATTTCAATGACAAAAGATATTTAAAACACACATATATTACTGTTTATAAATATCATTTCAAACATTATGTTATTAAGATTGTCGGGTAGGTAACAAGAGAAAATGATACACAAAATATACCAATAAATCTGGTCTTCATTTAATTATAATGTAGGATAAATTATATACTACTGGATTACCGGTTAAATGCAATAATACATATTTGATGCAAAACTTTCCATACACTAACCTAACGAAAGTGCAGAAAGTATATTTTTAGACAATTCAAAACATGAGATTTACCTCGAATGAAAATATAATGCAATTTCTTTTTTTTTTCATATTTACTACACAATGAAAGTAAACATTTTGGAAGTGTATGTTAGCTATGCAGGTAAGGTGTTGACATTTATTTGAGCAAAAACATTCAGTATTGAAATGCACTATTTTAAGCTTCATACACTTTCTGTCGTTTGGCCTAAATATTTCCTGAGTCATAATAAGGAGGTAGGTTACCTTGTTACAAGGGTAAATTCAAGTTAGTTTAACCACAGCATTTGTTTGTATTTCGCGTAATATGAAGTTTTACCTGCTACAGTTTCAACTGTTTGTCTCTGTCCCTTCAAATTCAATTTTATCCAGGTTTTAAGAACATGACCCCCTAAAGGTATTTCATATTGAATGAAGAAGGAAAATACGGATATTTAACACTTTTCAGTGTATTTTAGTTTCATTGAAATCATTAGAAGTCTGCATAATTGATAATTTTACTAGTATGCACGTTAGCTTTCTAATATAAGCTTTAAATGTATAAGTCGCGGGGCTCGTGTTTCCATGGTAACGCGTTTTCTCTCATTTTTAAAAATACCAAGCACTTTACATTGTACCCTATTTTTCTTAAAGTTTACAGTAACCATGGCAACAGAGATGTTTAAAATAGCTTATATCTTGCTTTTTGTCGTAATTTCTTATAAAAACTATTGAATAGGATTATCTTTCTAGTTAATGTAGCTTTAAAACATATTATTTTTAACGTAAGTTATATTTTCTTGTTATTTGCATTGATTCAAACAAATTTCACAGCTTAGAATACATACGGCAGTACCCCTCGTGTGGCATTTTTCATGGAAAAATCGTTCAGCATGCTGCTATTATTCTCATGGATATTGTTGAAATGAAAATAAAAAGCCGAAGCTGTGTTTCTTAAATAGACCAGTGTCAACGCTTTTGAATTTTACATTTAGATACATAGGTCACGGGCTTCGTTTCCATGGTAAAATCAATTAAATTCAAGAAACCACATTTTTCTACTGAAATTTGAACAATTGTATATCTTAGATTAAGTATATAAGCAACAAATTATCAACGGAACCTGAAAAATAGGTATTACAAATCAAACTGCTAGATTTTTTATTTGAAAATGGCCGTTACAAGTAACCTTTCATCCAACTATATTCCAAATAACATTGGTTACCATCATCCATTTTCTAACAATCAGCATAACGTTTCAATATAACTACATAAAAGAAGCAAAATATTGATGATTATTCAGAGCAAAAGATTCATAACAAATATGTCAGCAAATATTGGTTATTTGAAAATAGTTAAAATAAAGAAAATGCACAGAATTACGTACTTTCAAGATAAAAGCTATTACTTTTGCGCGGTAACTGACACGTAACGTCATGACGTCAATGACGTCATTTTAAGGCAACATTGTTTTGAAGCGTTTCTGCGGCAATTGATTCATTATTTCTGCATTATTAAACCAAAAAGTATCAGATCGGAGGCAGGTTCATGATTTGTTTTCAGGAGAATGAATATACAAAACATTTAATTTGTCGTAAACGTCGTCGTAAATCGTCACGTTAGCTTCCGGTTGGACATGCGCACATACAAATATGAAGGTAACCTACCTCCTTATGCAAATATGGGAACATTAGCCTTTATATATCCGATATATACTTAACATTTACTTATACTCAATACTTGTTTTGACAAAAAATAAAATCGAAAGTAAATTCATTAAACCGTGACACTTATAACACGGTCACACTAAAAATGAAATGTCATGAACCGCGTAAATGTCTTGCTTTTTTGTATGATTGAAAAAACCCAAAGTCTTGATTAGATTATGTTCAGAAAAAAAAGCACAGCAAACACCGTTAGGGACACATTTCGATAAAGATGTCATCACCAAAATATGAACTGTAGTATAGAATATAGCAGACGGACAACCTTACACTCCAGAGATAAATTATATCCAGAATCTGATAAGGAACACTGGTATGTCTAATTGTAACAGATTTTATTTTATTAAGAATACTAAATGTAACGGAAAAAAAACAACAAGCCACAGTTGACAATAACAAAGTGTGTTATGAAAAATAGAAATAAAATGCATTAAAAATGTAAACTATTCGTAAGGGCCAGTCTATTATGCAAGACCAGTCCAGATCCCGTCTTAATCAAATTGAAATCCAATAAGTAGTAATTCCAAATTATCCATAGAATCCAAACAGAATTGAGTACATTTCAAAGAATATAAATGCTCCCTGATATTAAGGAAAATCTATTAAATGTTAAATGTCTAGACTAATAGTATTTCGTTGTTAAGAAATACAGGAAAGTTTTTCAATAAGATCTTACTAAGGATTTGCTCTGTCCTCGGACAACTTCCAATTTCAAGCATCGGGGAAGGTTCCAGCATTTTCATGTATCTCCAATACTAAAAAAGATTCACGAACAATCCAGAATTACCCAGACTTTAAAATAATTTAAAAAAAAAGACATTTTACGATTTCAATTACCATTCTCCTATAACCTAATAAGTACCTCAGATTATATATACATCTCTCAATATTTTGCAATACAATAACCCAGGTATGTACAATGTACTCAGATTGATATATAAATCAGTCTAGATATTGATCACTACATGCAGAAACCTACCGTCTGTTTATACATGTCCTGATCTATACACTATAAAGTGGTCAAGGTTGATATGAAAACGAATGGGCAATTTCAATGATACAGGGTGGACAATAAGTTTTTATTACCATTTGATGTTTTTTCTGTGCAGTTGTTATTGAAATTTATCTTAAAGTCTTAAATAAAACACCCGACCGCTTAGCTCATTAGGGAGAGCGTTGGTCTACTGATCGCGGCGTCGGAAGTACGGTCTTCGGACGGGGCTATGTTCTCCGTGACGATTTGATAAAAGACATTGTGTCTGACATTGTTCGTCCTCCACCTCTGGTAAATCATGTTGGGAAGTTGGCAGTTACTTGCGGAAAACAGGTTAGTACTGGTACAGAATCCAGGAACACTGGTTAGGTTAGCTGCCCGCCGTTACATAACTGAAATACTGTTGAAAAAAAGAAAAAAAACGGCGTCAAACCCAAAACAAACAAACCAAATTTAAATAAAACATATTTTCTGCTAAACTATATATTAAATGTGAATAAAATTGTATTTACTTAATCCTAGATTTTTACTAAATGAAAAAAGTCCTCAAAAATACATTTTACAAAATCAACCATTGCTAATTTAATCTTGTTACTTTTCTTTTAATAATCGAAACTCAAAGAGTTATTCTTTTAAATATTCATGTTTAAAAATGAGGACCAAATACCAAAATATCTAATCGTACGATGCCCTTGTATCAGTTTTGGTGACGGAACCTTCTAGAAAGCTATAGAATATAAATAAAGAACTTATTGATATAAATGATGTCTCAAAACTAGGACAGCTTTTGTGTCAACAATTAGTTATCGTTATAAAATAATAATAAGAACATATGTGAAATTGACACGCACATTAGGCCTACTGATACTATTTTCTTTGCTTTCATTTGGCGGTTATATAAACTTGATGGGGCAAAACGCATCAAATGTTCAGGAAACACTTTGTGCTCATTTCATGATGCAAAGAATATAACAATTGTGTTGCAATTTTATATCAACATATAAAATGATACGCACACATTTGGCTTATTGATATTGAAAACTGTCGACGTTGATATACGGTGACATCCATTAAAATTGTATGATTGTTGACGTAAGGTACCAGATTTAAACACTTTAAAAGAAAAATAATCGCTACACAATGTTGAGAAGTAAGAAATGAATCAGTTAAATCAAGATGTAACGTTATTTTTGACAGAGTAAGGAAGGAACGGACAGATTGATTGTACAGTGTACGTGTCAGTGAGAACTGGAAAAAGAACTGACAAAGGAAACAAAAGTGTAATGTTGAAAATGTATTGCTTTGATTATCATGGCTGAATTTTGTGAAAAAAGTTGCGGAAACATATAATGCTAACCCTCGGAAAAATCAAGTTATTTGCCTTTAACCAGCACAGAGATATTTTTAATTCTTTGCATATTTATTGCTCGACTGTTCTATGTTACAACTTTATTTGAATTACAACACCACTGTGATCTTAAGTGTTTTCTTGGTTTCATTATATGCTTCAAAAAGATCTTCTAATAGTGTTAATTACAGGGATGTAGTTAGTTTTGAAACCTTAAAGACAGGTTTATTTTCAAAGGCATTGAATTGAATTTCTAATTATGCAGATAGACAGTCTAATAACATCTTAAAACTATAAAGCATTTCCTACTCAAATACATAATAATACTGAAATGAATTCACGCAACCTTACCATCTGTGGCAATAAGATGACACAAATGGTTTGAAAGATTATGTAAAAATGTTTCTTTTTAAAGAATCAGTATCATAAATATATAGGTAAATTGTCAATATCTAAGATACTATAAAGGTACCTTGAGGTTTCATTTAAAGCTATTAAGTTGTGTTTTAGTGCTCTGTGCTTCCGAGAAATCTACCTTTACCTATTATCATCAGTAAGATCAGACTTGTCTTAGCGGTCACATGAAGAATAAAATCGCGTTCATATAGATACAGAACTTTAGTTTGATATCCAATGAAATTGGGGACAAAATTTATTTATTTGCTTGTTACAGTACATAATTTGATAAATATGTTGCCTAACGTAAACTGCAGCGCTTCACCTACTTGACAACCTGTCTACAAAATGTATTAATTAAGATATGTTTATATTACACAAACAGAATTGAAGACAGGGCTTAAACCATCACATACAACAGGGAACTATCTGAAGTCAGAATATGGTTTTTAATTAAGAAAACGGGCGTTTTCAAATATGTTTTTGTTCTGTGACGTCATGTATATATTTTATCCACGCTTGTCAAACAAAGGAAAATATACATACCGTTGTATTTGTTTCTTTTTACCATAAATAAATTCATATATGAGCCATGCCTGCATGTCTCACTTTCAAATACGAGTCATGCCTGCATGACTCACTTTCAGAGTAGAGCCATGCCTGCATGACTCACTTTCAGAGATGAGGCATGCCTGCATGACTCACTTTCCGTCATACGGAGACATCCATGGATGACTCACTTCTGTAAACGAGCCATCCATGGATGACTATGTAGCCGTGTCATCCACGGATGACTCGCTAACAAGGTTGACATCCACGGATGACTCACCTCTGTAAACGAGCCATCCACGGATGACTCACTGTGAAAGTTGACATCCATGGATGACTCACTTTCAAGAATGACATCACTGAATGACTCAAGTAATGCCTGTTATCAATTGATGTCTTATATGTCGAGTGACGAGCCATGCATGTATGTCTCAATTAAAGCACAGTCGGTTGATCCCTAGGTTTCATATGAATTTTTAAATACTGAATCTGAAAATCTCCTGTTACTTCGATTACGATGGGTTAAAGAAAATCATTCAAACTGGTATCAAAGTTTTATTATAATTTGGAGACAAGGGGTGTTGATCAGGAAGCAAGTCCAAGAAATAATCATAGATGATGCCATTTTGGGTATCATATATGTCGTGCTTTAGCCTACATTTTTTATATATTAATATCTACTGATTAATTTCATTGTTACACAACAAATCTTCTTTTTTGAAGTTGCAGCTCAACCGGAAATATATAGATTTAATCAGAATACTTTAACCACAGTAAGTTTTGATGAAATGGAAACACATGTTCAGTGGCAAATCTAAACATGCACATTATATCTCTTTGTATATCAAGCGAAAACCAGTTCAGTTTTTCAAATCTAATTGTTTATAATATTTACTATACAACATACTTATAGACAGAGCAAATCCTTAGTAAGATCTTATTGAAAAACTTTCCTGTATTTCTTATCAACAAAATACTACCAGTCTGGACCAGTCATTTAACATTTGATAGATTTTCCTTAATATCACGGAGCATTTATATTATTTGAAATGTACTCAATTCTGTTTGGATTCTATGGATAATTTGGAATTACTACTTATTGGATTTCAATTTGATTAAGACGGGATCTGGACTGGTCTTGCATAATAGACTGGCCCTTACGAATAGTTTACATTTTTAATGCATTTGATTTCTAGTTTTCATAACATACTTTGTTAATGTCAACTGTGGCTTGTTTTATTTTTCTGTTACATTTAGTATTCTTAATAAAATAATATCTGTTACAATTAGACATACCAGTGTTCCTTATCAGATTCTGGATATAATTTATCTCTGGAGTGTAAGGTTGTCCGTCTGCTATATTCTATACTACAGTTCATATTTTGGTGTGACATCTTTATCGAAATGTGTCCCTAGCGGTGTTTGCTGTGCTTTGTTTTCTGAAAATAATCTAATCCAGACTTTTGTTTTTTTCAATCATACAAAAAAGCAAGACATTTACGTGTTTCATGACATTTCATTTTTAGTGTGACCGTGTTATAAGTGTCACGGTTTAATGAATTTAATTCCGATTTTATTTTTGTTAAAACAAGTATTGAGTTAAAGTAAATGTTAAGTATATATCGGATATATAATGGCTAATGTTCCCATATTTGCTAAATATGACTCAGGAAATATTTAGGCCAAACAACAGAAAGTGTATGAAGCTTAAAATAGTGCATTTCAATACTGTTGAATTGTTTTTGCTCAAATAAATGTCAACACCTTGCCTGCATAGCCAACATACACATCCAAAATGTTTACTTTCATTGTGTAGTTAATATGAAAAAAAATAAGAAATTGCATTATATTTTCATTCGAGGCAAAATCTCGTGTTTTGAATTGTCTAAAAATTTACTTTCTGCACTTTTGTTAGGGTAGTGTATGGATAGTTTTGCATCAAACATGTATTATTTCATTTAACCGGTAATCCAGTAGTATATAATTTATCCTACATTATAATTAAATGAAGACCAGATTTATTGGTATATTTTGTGTATCATTTTCTCTTGTTACCTACTCGACAATCTTGATAACATAATGTTTGAAATGATATTTATAAACAGTAATATATGTGTGTTTTAAATATCATTTGTCATTGAAATACTCCAGATATTGCAGACAACTAACGATTGCTTCATTAGTAATATCTGCAAGAAGACCCTGTGTAAGCATAGAAATTAATTTTGCTAATCAATGACAGACTTGGATTTATTAGTCTTGTTATGAGAGTTTAAGCAGTATGCAAAAGACTGCAGTATTTAGCAAACATACTTTTTGAAACAACACAACTAGAAAAACATACCCACAATTAGCACTGGTTTTAATTATATAGGTGATATATATATATATATATATATATATATATATATATATATATATATATATTACAGTAATACAATATAAAATGACGGTTAGGAAATTTTGGAGTGTACAGTAAATAAAAGTAGCAGAAAGACAAACCGGCAACTATTGACAATAACGAAATGTTGTTTATGAAATTAAGTAACAATTCCAATACCTTTAAAAATGTAAAAGAAACCATAAAGTCCAATCTAATATGTAAAAATAATCCAAATCCTGCCCAGGTCAAATTTAAATCCAATCAGAATAAATTCCACAATGTTTCACGCTGTTCAATATCCAAAAAATATAATTCCTGTCATAAAAAATAACTTTTAAAATCCAGGACTTTTAGTAAATACTTCAAGTAATCCTTCAAAATATTAGATATCCAAAATGGTAATAATTTGTTACCATAATACAGAAAAGTTTCATTAGTATCTTTAATCTTAGTTTTATACTGTAGGTTCTAGTTCTAACGTCAGACATCAACCTATTTATTGTTTCATGGAAGGTTCCAGAATGTTCATGTAACAATGACAATAAAAAGAACATTCTAGAAAAATCAAGGACAAAATTTTCTGAAAAAAAAATTCATACATTGTTTATCAGTATAATATTGTTACATGACACAATAGAATAGTTATAGATTAAAATTTACATGATGCCTTAAAATTTGGTCAGTAAACAAAAATTGCCTAAGGGGCAAATGACATATACCTAAAGAACAAGAGCTGTCACTAATGGTGACAAATGCCTCCGCAGCGCCTTGACCTTTGACCTGGTGACCTTGATCTTTGATCTGGTGATCCCAAAGTCAATAGGGGTCGTGTAATCCATAAGTACTATCAGCATGTAAAGTTTGAAGGTCCTGGGTGCAGTGGTTCGCGAGTAAAGTGCCTTCATGCAAAAAGGTAACCTTAGCCCCTGTGACCATGACCTTTGACCCGGTGACCACAAGTCAGTAGGGGTGTGTACTCAATAAGTACTATCAGCATGTGACGTTTGAAGGTCCTGGGTGCTGTGGTTCGCGAGTAAAGTGTCTCCATGCAAAAATGTAACATTGGCCCCTGTGACCTTGTCCTTTGACCTTGTGACCCCAAAGTCGGTTGAGGTCGTGTACTCAATAAGTACTCAATAAGTAATATCAGCATTTGAAGTGTGAAGGTCCTGGGTGCAGTGGTTCGCGAGTAAAGTGCCTTCATGCAAAAGGTTAACATTGGCCCCTGTGACCTTGACCTTTAACCTGGTGATCCAAAAGTCAGTAGGGTCGTGTACACAATAAGTACTATTAGCATGTGAAATTTGAAGGTTCCTGGATGCAGTGGTTCGCATATAAAGTGCCTTCATGCAAAAAGTTAGCGTTGTGACGAACGAACTAACAAACTAACGGACAAACAGTTGAAAACTAAAATGCCTCCCTTCCGGGTCATAAAAATAATAAAACTTTCTTTTAATTTTACAACATAATACAGATGTAACATACAGAATGCATAAAAAGAAATATATTATTTTAACAATTTCAACACTTTTACTTAGTACATTAAATATATCATTTTACAATTATAACAAATATACTAAATAACATATTATTTTATGATATAGAAACCTTGGTTCAAATCCAGGACAGGGCATCTCTTACAAGACTGGGTTTGTCCTTGATATACTGAATATCCAAAATAGACTCTTGGAGTGAAAGACTTCATCTAAGCAATCTCTGATTTTTGTTTTTCATTTTGTTAATTAAAGTGAGAGGATTGTGGTCACTGAAGACAACAATACGGTATGTGACTGCACTTTAATATACTTCAAAGTGCTGCATAGCCAAAATAAGAGCTAGACATTCTTTTCGAATAGTAGAGTAATTTCTCTGATGTTTACTGAACTTCTTTGAGAAATAACAGACAGGATGATGGATCCCGGAGTTGTCTTCTTGTAGCAATTCCCCTCAAGCTCCAATATCACTAGCATATACTGCTAACTTAGAAGGTTTTACAAAATTCGATGCAAAAGTACGTGTTTACTCTTGAGTAAGGCCTTTAAATTTTCATATGATTTGCGACATTTATCATTCCAGGAAAAATGACTTTTTAGGAAGTAAATTGGTTAAAGGCTTAGCAACGGAAGAAATATTTGGCCACAATTTACTGTAATATCCAGCAATGCCGAGAAAAAAACCCGCATTATATGTCTTTTGTTGGTTGGAACTGGAAAATCAGAGATTGACTCAACCTTAGCATCAACGAGTTTTACTTGATACATCCACAACATGTCCTAAGAAAGTAACAAAAGCTTTACATAATTCACTTTTTGATAATTCGATGGTCAGCTTAGCTTCCCTGACTCTCTTGAAGAAGTATCTGATGGACTGTAGATGACTTTGCCAAGTGTCGTGTTGTATGATGACATCATCAATGTATCCATCACATCCTTTAAGTTCCAAATTGATGAAATTTACAGGTCGTTGAAATGTTGCAGTCGAATTTCTTATACAAAATCGCATAACTTTGTAATGAAATAATCCAAACGGTGTAACCATGGCCAAACTTATTTAGCTTTTTCTGTGAGAGGAACTCGCCAAAATCCTTTTAACAAATCAAATTTCGTTACAATTTTGCCTGTACAGTTTTATCGATGCAATCATCAATTTTAGGTATTAGAAACGAATCAGTTTTTGTGACGCTGTTAACTTTCCTGTAATCTGTACATTCACGATAACGTTTGTCACATTTAAAACAATAATACATGGAGAACTCCATTCACTGCTACTTAGTTCAATAAAATCAATGTCCAACAATTTTTGAATTTCTTCTTTAAGATTAATCTCTTGATTATGTCTTCGTGCGTGCGTGCGTGCGTGCGTGCGTGCGTGCGTGTGTGTGTGTGTGCATTCTGTATGGATGTTGTTTAATTGGAGTAGAATCTGTAAATTCCATGTCTTGAAAAATATTAATAGTTCTTGAAGGTACATCCGGAAACAAATGTTTCTATTCATTGATAAGCTTTTTCAGTTGTTCTTTATGCTTAGGTTACAAATACGAAAGATTTTCAGCCAGGTGTTGTAGAATGTCTAAATTTTGAAGGTTTATTTAATCATTGATAGTCATGTTATTTTGTTCGAAAATAGCATTCAGTTGAATTTTCAATTTCCTCACGAACAGGTACACTAACAATAACAGGATGTGGGACAGATATATCTTTATCAATGTATCCTTTTAACATATTTATATGACACAGCTGCTTTTGTTAGCGCCTCCGAGGAGTGTTAATGATTTAATTATGATCACTTTACTTCTTTTCAAACAGTATTAGGACAATAATATCTAGCTTGTGATGGTTTAGCAGGGATAGGTAAAACTATTACCTGGTTTAAAAGTTCATTCCTCAGCACATTGATCATATCTTAGTTTCATTCTGTTTTGAGTAGATTGTAAATTTAAATGTGCCAATTCAAAAGCTTTTAATAACTTAGGTCTGTCATTTTCTGAAATATTTTTTTCTCTAAATAATTTTAAAGGTCCAAGTACAGTATGCCTAAACACTTATTCAAATTGTCTGAAGCCAAGTGAATCTTGTACAGCATCTCTGACCGCAAATAGCAAAATATGAATACCTTTATCCCAGTCTTTTTCTGTATCAAAACAATATGTTCTGATCATACTGTTAAATGTTTTATGGCATTTTTCTAAGGCACCATGACTTTCTGGGTGATAGGCTGAAGATTTATACTGTTCTGTGCCCAAGCTACACAGTACTTTTTGAAATATGTTAGACATAAAATTAGATTCTTTGTCAGAATGAACAGATTTTGTGAGACCAACAAATGTGAAAAAAAAACAGTAGAAACATTAACAATGGATTTAACTTTAATGTTCCTTAAAGGAATAGCTTCATGAAATCTTGTTGAAGCACTCATAACTGTCGACGGTACTGATTCCCTGATTTGGTCTTAGGCAAGGTACTAACACAGTGTACTATGATTCTACTGAATAGTTAATCAAATGCGGGTATTGGCTGAAGATGTGCCTAAGGTATTTTCTGATTTGGTTTGCCTAACATTTGACATGTGTGACAAGACATACATAATCAGCACACATCAGATTTTGAATTAGACCCCGAAAAATGATTCAAGAGTTTGTGATATGTTTTATTTACACCGCAATGATCTGACATGGCTGTTCCATGAGCCAGGGAAAGAATTTTCCTAACGTTAAACTTTTTGGACCACAATTTGATAACTAACAGTCCATTGATTATCAGCAGGGACATCTTGTGGCCGCCATTTTCTCATCAAAATCCAATGTTTAATAAAAAAGCTGACAGTGGCTTGTGAAGCTTCTTCTACGCTAACATCCTTTTGAGATAATAATGAAACGTCAGGATCATTTTTTGTTCCTAAATAAGCCGCAACCTTGACAGCGAGTTATGACCTTGGCCATTAAAAGAAAGAATGATCAGAGAAGTTGTCAGAGACTGTTTGTTGAACAGACAGATTTGAAGAAACAAATAATTTGTCTCAGAATTAAATGTTTCATTGATAAAAGTATCAGACAAATCAATGTCTGACACAAGATCACTCTCAATGGCTTTCTTAGCCATAGAACGGGTAATTACACAAGAAGGGTAAAGGTCAGGAATATCCGGATCAACATGATAAGGTTTTAGATCCAAACAAGGTGTGTCATATTTACAACAACCTTACCTCCAACTAGGTCATTTCTTAACAATAAGTGAACATTTTTAATTGTGAATCAGGTCTTATAACCGCAGTCACGGGGCAAATAACCAAATCAGGCTTTATTTAAACATTATGGAGGGGTACAAAAACAAAACCGCACTCCACCCCTTGGATAAGTACATTTGTATTCTTCTCAGAAAGTCTTCTCAGAAAAAGGCAGGACATATGCACGATCAGGAGAGTGAGAATCTCCAGTATCCCTCGGACTTTAATAGGAGTAGACAGGGAAGAATCACTGATAAGTGATATAGAACCGTCAGATATAAATAGCTCATAAACCTTCATAATAGGACCCGAATCGGTGTCCTTGACCCTAATAACAGTATAAATCTCAGTACAAGGCTGGGGTTTAGACTTCAAAGAGGTAAGGTCTGAAGTTCTTGCCTCATCTCTTCCCTGCTTCTTCTTTAAAGAAAAAATATTGCGAGTAAATGTGTCCAGGTTTCTTGCAATAACTGCAATTGAGAGAGACAAGGCTTTTTCAGCAGGTTTATTATCTGTATTTTCAGCAGGTGTTTCACCTAAAAAAATTAGCTTTTGCGAACTTCCTGTATCAGAATTATTACCAGATGAGAAACTAGACTTATTAAATGGAAAAGAGGGTCTCTTGTTGAAATGATTTTGGTTTGTTGAAGGAAACTTTATGAGTGAAAGTGTAGTCATCAGCCAATCTAATAAAAGATGCCTAAGGGTGGGGGGCGGTGGGTGGAAGATGACATATACATAACATTAAAAACAACAGTTGAAATGTTCCACCAATTTAAGTTGCAATTCATCATCAAAAATGGTGGGTAAAAAGAAAATTAACTGGCAAAATAGGAACCTTTAAGCAGTATGAAAAATATGTTTCACTCGCCACTCATTTACCTGAATAATTCATGTCTGTATTTGATAAGGTGGGAGGAAACGTACAGGAAGAGAACCCATAGTAGAATCGTTCTTGTTATTTTTCTGAAAAACAAAAGACGAGAACAGCGCTATTGATCTACTAGTCTCAAAATCAGGGTTAATGAAAAGCAATCTTATGAACATTACTTCGAATATGAACTTCAGTGATATAAGTCTCTGCAGTTCTTTTAATACTGAAGTATAGTGAGTTACATGCTTATATGAATTTTAAAATAAAAATTCAATTTCAAAAACTTTCTGTCAATGTATTTAGTAGAATGTGGACTTAAGAGTGTGACTATTTTAACAGTTTATGCATTGAATGTATATTGACAAGCCTTTGAAAAAGAAAGATATTTATGCATTTCTTATTAATCTATACAAATATAATGTTAGTCCGATTTTAGCAGTAGAAGTTTATACCTTCCTGATTTATACAAATCGATTAAGTATAAAAGATATATAGAAAAGCATGTGATAATCCTTGGACATGCTCAATAGATATATGAAGATAAAGTATATATATTCTTTACAACAATATTATGTAGTCGTATATCTGTAACGAGATCTGTCATATCTACTGCATGCTACTTGTTAGACTAAGAACACTTTCACATTCTTGGGGTGGTAGGGTCAAGGGTACTATTCAACAAAATCGAAGACATTTTCTATGTATGCAAAGGGAGCACAGAGGACTAGTCTAGCGGATATTGTAACGAAAGATATACGAGGTACAAAACTGCACACGCTAAAATACTTCTAATAAATTTGTTGAACTTTAGGTTAACTACAGTCGAAATGCGACTACCTGTCTCAAAGATCATACTTATTACAAAATCGCTTGACAGTCCTTCCAAATGTTTTACTATCTGGATTTATCAAATAAATCGACTATATCATTACGCGACCGGCAACCATATAAAACTGGCCGAAGCCGAAACAAAATGCCTGCGAAGGTATCAATAAAAAGGCCGTTGACAAAACTTCCCAAAACTATCGCATTGGATATAATTAGCCTATATAGCAGTCGATCAGAAAAAACTTTTGAGATGCGTACAACACGAGCATTCACATCTTGTTTATGACTATCAAACGTATAGCCAAACTGACTGAAATTCCAAACCAGTTCAAAGTAGCCGAACAATCTTTGATTCTGACTTCTAAGATTGACAAAGAAAGCATACGCTTGAGGTCCGTTTTCGATCTATTTCGAACAAATACATTTAACATTTTAAGAAAGAAAAAACAGTGCTTCTGAAACGCTTCAATATACAAACCATATTAAAAGAAGTATAACGTCAATATGCGTTTTAGTTGTACTGTACATAAAAATAGTATATCGGAACTTCAGCTAAGTGCACACAATAGACCGTGACGGCAAACAACCATTTTAATTCTTAAATGTAAATGAAATGGAATAGACGTAAATATTAGACATTGTTTATCAATTAAACAGGATCTTTGCATATTTTTCAATTAAAACAAATAAATATATCTAAAAATATGATTTATAATGCACAGCGATCTGGGACAGCAGCTGTATTTTTATCGGTAGTTCTGCTTTTTTATCTGTGGTCGTCGATCTCGCATCAGGATGAATCACAAGAAGAGTTATATTTAGCTAAAAACAACGATAGCAGATTGTTGCAGATTTTGATAAGACAAAGAAATGAACTTTCAACGATGTTGAATTATGAAAGGAAAAGAGTTGGTCAATTAGAATGTGAGGTAAGACGTCTTAGATTTTAAAATGTTTATCTCTCCCTCTTTCTACAAAATACAGAAAGGCTTTGAGATATTTAAATGCAGCATTATAACCTATTAAGCAAGATATGATAATTGCATTTTGCTATGACATGTAATATTCGCCAGTACATGCACAATGTTGAGTAGCCATCGAGTTGATAAAGAATGTCTAGTTTTCTTGTCAAACTGAATTATATTTACTCTACGGAAATTCGCTGTAGTAATATCTGGTACCCATTGCCAAAAATTCTCTATTTCGGAGATTTTTGGTAAATTTCACATTATATATTATTTGAAAAAAAAAAGAAAAAAAAAAAGCATACAGTCATTGCGGACGTTTCACACTAACGTATCTTTAGGTAGTACCTTCCCGTTGAAAACAGACTGAGAATATTGAAATAATATCTACAAGCAAACATTTTGAAAAGAGCACATATTAAAGGATCCTGTCCTTAGTTATTCACAGACATAAATTCCTATATATTATTAAGTCATTCAAATCGGTGTTCATATTAATGAGCAATTTTCTAGTCAGAATATTCACACAGAAAAACTTTATTGACCTATTGAGCAAGATATGATAATTGCATTTTGCTATGACATGTAATATTCGCCAGTACATGCACAATGTTGAGTAGCCATCGAGTTGATAAAGAATGTCTAGTTTTCCTGTCAAACTGAATTATATTTACTCAACGAAAATTCGCTGTAGTAATATCTGGTTCCCATTGCCAAAAATTATCTATTTCGGAGATTTTTGGTAAATTTCACATTATTTATTATTTGAAGAAAAAAACACATACCGTCATCGAGGACGTGTCACACTTATGTATTTTTAGCTAGTACCTTCCCGTTGAAAACAGACTGAGTATATTGAAATAATATCTACAAGCAAACATTTTGAAAAGTGCACATATTAAAGGATCCTGTCCTTAGTTATTCACAGACATAATTTTTTATATATTATTTAGTCATTCAAATCGGTGTTCATATTAATGAGCAATTTTCTAGTCAGAATATTCACACAGAAAAATTCTTCAAATTTATCTAAAACGATCGTTGTTTGGAAGAATTTCAGGTAAATAACTGAACTATGCACATGGGACCTTTAAACACATTACAATTGAAATGCATACTTCACAAGTGTCTTTATCTGGACTTTTAAGAAATATAGGTACGAACTGGGACCTATGGGACCTTTTTTGATCTAACTTTCAAGGAACAGGACGGGACATTTGTTCTGTGTGCAGGTCTTGGTCTTAGTTTCTAGATATATGAGGGGATACCTCCCTTCTCTGAGAGTGCTTATAGATGATTTTTTATCTCGTTGTTACGAACATGGCATTACCCACAATTTTGCATATTTCTAAAATCATTTATAAATAGGAACACAATTTCAAGAATAATAATTCGAATTGTTTCGTGTATGAACAAATTTAGAGCACGAATAAGTGGCGAACAGTTCAGATTTGTATGAATTCTTTGAGAAATGACATACTGACAACCAAAATACTTACCAAAATCATTAATAAGATTCTTTAAAACAATCAAGCGTATAAGTTACTGACAACAACTGAACCAGAGCTGACATCGTAAAGGGTAGTATACTCTAGGAGAAACGAGTCCTTACATTGTGAGGGTTGTGCGTTTGGAGTTGGTAACTGAGTATTTGAATTTTGTAACAAGCATTTCAGATACATTTCACACAAAGTACATCGTACATAAAATTTCGATTCCTCAAAACCTTCTTTTATTACGTTAAGCAGAATCTGATGACATTATTTTCACAACTTGTGCCAAAAACATAAAAGTAACAGAGGTCATTGTAGATGCAGGATGGTCGCAAAGAAAGACTATTATTAAGAAAAGGAACCAATACATTTGATTGACCAGAAAGTCTCATAAACAAAACTAGACAAACTTTGAAGAGTACAACAAAATCATAGCAATCCAACTTTGTTTAGTATTCAAAAGTTGCTGTAGTATAAAATGAATTATAATGTGACTTTTATCACAAACAGCATCTCCTTGATCAAAACCAAATATTAAAGATGTCACCGATCCATCTGATTTAACGTGTTGAATGACAAACTGTTCATATATTTACGATATTAAACAAAGTGTAAACATAGAAATCATTAGATTCACAATTTATGGATTATTACCTATTGACCTAATGATAATTTATATATTTGCCGGTACGCAATATAAAACCGGATAGTTTTATATAGTACATCCAAGAAAGCATAGTTTTGAATTTATCCAACTATACATATAGGAAACTAATTGATTTAGACATTAGCACCGCCTCGATATTTTCTGGCAATATTTTTTGTTTTACTTCCATCAGTAGGGCGCTAAATTTCTTACAAGTTTAGATTCAGACTTCGCCAATGACATACTAGAATCTCTCAAACACTGAATTATATAAAAAGGTTATATTTATTTTACGACAGCTTCTCGGCTTTAAACAGTCACACAATTTACATTCATATCGTTCTTGTGAACAAAATTACCAATACAATGTATGAGGATTTTGACCAGTAGGTATTAAGGTAACTTGTAATTTGTTAGACCCTTTGGGCCAACTTATAGCACACTTGGCTTGTTAGGGTCTGTTCGTGACAAGTAGTGGAAAGTGCAACACCTATCATCTCTTAATTAAATAATTTCAGATATAGGATCAAATATCAAACGATAATAGGTAAGGGTAGATTTCTCGGAAACACAGAGCACCACAAACACAGCCCCTGAGCCACGCATTTACACAGCAGTCCCACAACAAAAAGAAGCTGTAATGGAAAAATATTGCAGACGGGTTGCTTCAAACATCCAACAAGTACATATTTAATTATGCTAAATATTGATGGATGGGAAGGAAACGGCAAGGAGCGAAATTGGGCCGGGGTAGGGTGGGGATGTGGGTGAGGTAGGAATCCGAAGGGGAAAGTTTAAAAATAGTCGCACTGCAACGTAAACCACAATAGCGCAGACACTTATGTACCAAAGATAAACACACAACTGCGATCAACTGACTAACATAGAGACACAAACAAGCAACACATAAGAAAACAATAGGTCACCGTTATAGACTCACAAGCATATAAACGCACCCAAACACGTAGGAAAAACAATCAAGTACCGTCTTGGGATTCGGCTGCCAAAACAAAGGGGTGCCACGAAAACTTACTAAAAGTAAAGGTGGAGGAGATCCAACAAGTAGCGTAAAAGCAAGGGAAAAGAGAGGGCAATAGGGGTCGTGGGGCGGAGGAAAAACGCTTACAACAAACAAGAAAATATACGCAACAGACAATACAAGACAGACAAAACAACCAGTTAGGGACACCGCCTTGGAACGGTCAGTAACTTAAATAAAGGAAACTCGGGGTTTGAACGCGTTTAGGGCATGCCAACCTCGCACTTCCCCTTAAGTCGCATTTAATATTTGGTTTAATGTTTTGCAAGATTAAAAAATAATGTAAGCGTCAATTGATGATGCTTTTTAACAAGAACGTAATGGTTTCCATGAATAATTTCAGGAAATAGGTCTTACTTAATTAAAAACAATCATTACGTGTAAACGCCAAAATTTAGATTGTATTGTCTTTCTCTTATTTTAATGCTTTAATACTTGAGCTTTATTTTTACCAGTTAATTAAAGATGCGGACGAGGAAACTACCAATACAGGCGGTTGGTGTCCAAAGGCAACAAAAACAGAACACGTCACCGATGAAGGACTAGTAAATGCGTTGATACTTTTCTTTAAAGGTTTGTTTTGCTGATCACATTGCTTTATAGTATGTTACTATCCAAGTTATTAGCATATTACAGGAATTTAAAATGTACTATTAGATATTATACCATACGGCACATCGCAAAATGCTCAAAAGAAGTTACTAACGCCAACAGTGCAGTATCTCTTCTGATGACATATTTTTACATCAGTTTTTGCTACTCAACTGGATTAGAATTATTAAATGTGAAGAAAAGGCATCATATTTCATTTTTTCCGCTATTGAATATCACACAGACCAAGCAAACGGACAAGTAGGTATACAGTGCGTCACCGCCCAGGGATGACCTAAAGCAAACTCACTCATAGTAAACGGAAGGGGGCTCATAAACGCAAAAGAGTCGATGATGGAAGAGATAAGGAAGCTTTCTGTCATATATCCGGTAGAATTGACGGAGGCAGTGGAAATTTCAGCTTCTTTTGACGTGCCTTTAAAAGTTATATTCCAATATGTTTTGTTTTATATATACTTCTTAGTATTTTGTCACTAATGTTAGGGCATTTGTCAGCATGGAGTTGCTTTATTTACACTGTATTGTCTAACTTGTTGAAGATAGGGTAAGTGCGTGGGTGACATGCTCTAAACGTTTCTAAACCCGAAGCTTCCTTTATCTACGTTACTGACCGTTCCAAGACTGTGCTCACATTAACATCTTGTTTATTGTTTGCGTTTCTTTTGTCTTCACTAACAGTAGGACCATCTGCTTTTAATATGAGTGAGGTTAGATGCTCATCATGTTTTTGGCCACGGTTCGTTTCTTTGTGGTGTCTTTAAGGAGGGCCGATACCTTATTCGTCAAATATGACATTCCTTCCGATTTTGATGAAACTTGGTCCAACTGTATCATTATGTTTCCTTAATACTTTTCCGCGCTCTTGTCAACAACACGTTATCAGTGATGACGCCATGGACGTCGCAATTTAGGGCGCCAAAATGCCCAAAATCCGCCTTTTTCTGTCTTCAAAAATGCCTAATTACAATTTAAAATCAGCGAAACTTTACATTTTGAAACTTTATTTAATTTATATTAGGACTAGTGTATTTATAAGTGGTATCGCATCATAGTGCAACGGATATTTATCATTTAAGAAATCAACCCATGTTCCTTCTTATATAAAACTTTGACAAAAATATCGGCAAATATACGCAAAAATGACATCTTTAGAAAACTAAAGGCCCATTAAAAGTCTGATTTTCAGCAGAAGTGATCAATTTGCAAATGAAATGTCAAATAGAAAACGGAACTTTAGGTTTTCAGTTTTTCACAATATTGTGTTGAAGACAAACTGTTCTTCCGAATTTTGGACGTATAACTCAACGTTTTGACGTTAGATGCTATGTACGTTTTGGTTCTTCATTCTACAAGGAGAACACATAATAAACACATATGAATAAGAGTAAATTAATTGTACACTTTGATATCGAATCGTGCGCATACGTACATGTAGTTGATAAAAATAAGTGAATGTTATAAGGACAGTTTCAGAATCAATTGTATGGGAGTGTCGGAAGGCACTTTGTGAAGAAAAGAAAAACACCACCCATATTTTCTTATTTTCTTCCAACCGCACTTCCCCCTGTATTAAGAGTACAAAAAACGAAACATGGAGAGGTCTATTGTGATAACCGATGTCTGAAGAATTTACCGTTTTCCCTTTCTACATCTCAAAAATGTCGAAGATTCGCCAAATTACTTCAAGAAGTGAGTCAAAGGAACCAGTGAAACAAGTATATGTTAGTGTTTAAACGTTAAAATCCTTTCTTATTGCTGAAACCATGAATTTATTAAGAATTCAAATCAAAAGAAATTATAAGAACCTGTGGTGGACGAACAGACATGATATAAATTCAAGCTCATAAGCATGCATTTTCATTTGGTTGTAGAGCATTTTATTTACAATAACATGAAATATACGTAATTTTTATACCGAAGAATATCATGAAAGGCACGTGCTGTTTTCCCGCCAAAATACAAAGAAGAAACATCTGCTCCCGTATCTGTCAAGAAGATATTTACGCATACTCATATTCAAGCCGGATTTTCATTACGTTTCGATCTTGACGTTTAAATCTGTAGGTGTGTTCAACCAAACATTAGGAGAATTTTCCGAACAATGTACGAAAATATACATAGCGATCTAGCTCAGTTTGGTATCGGAAGACTTCATTAAAACAAACATGTGTCATGCCTTCATGCCCTGACGCCGACAAGACTTGTGATTTATTTGGACATGACTTAAGGAAATTTAGTTATCCGTTTTTGGAATAATGATTTCACGCAGTACATGTATTAGTAAACCTGTTTTAAACGTATTGATCTCCAGATCGTACGACAACAAAAATGAAAAAAAAAAAATAGATATTAAGAATTATTGCTATGTTTCTTAAGGTTTTAAAACTACTCTCATGATTAGGCGTTTTAAGACAGATAAGAAACAAAACAATCGTGTTCTAATGTTCAAAACATGACCGAACTTCAAGCGAACATCTGGAGACCAGTGCCTAAAATGGCTAAACGTGAAAATAACAACTTGTGATTTTTTTGCCTCCATAATATTAAAACTATAATTTAAGACTTGTGTAATTTGTGAAATATTTCGCAAGTCACTTTTTTTTACTTCAGCGTAATATAAGTTTTAAAACATTTTCTTTTAACGATGCTGGCTTTGTCATTAATACTTCTAACTACAAAAATCCACTCATTTATGATAGGCATGTCTATTATTTACATTAATCTAGGGGTAAAATATGACTGGAAACTAACAGACGATAAATTAATCTTGCAGATCAGATACACATGCAGATACTTTAAAAAAATGATGTACGCGTTGTTTTACAGTTTAATTTTGCATTGATGCATAAGCGATTAAATTGAACAATTATAGTTCAAATACATGTTAGGCCACGTATTAGCAGAGAAAACATTTGAGTAGCACTGCAGTAAATATGATTGTGTGCAACATTAGTGATTTCACATAATCATAATCGAGAATGACTGTTAGGAATATTATGATGTTGGTTTTCTTAGACACTCGCACATTTTGTTGTGAAAAAAAGGTTTCCGAATCGGCTAGTGCTTCACAAATATGTTAAAATACATGAGGCAGATATCTCCTTAATATGGAAAATGAAGATATGTCAATTCCGTCGACATCGGATAATGAAATTGGTACCATTGCTTTATTAACATACGATTTGTGCGGAATTGCACGATGATTCTGTAAGCTGTTTTAAGAAGTTGTGCAGCATAGAAACAATTACTAATATGAGAGCAAAGTGATCTACATGCAAGACAACTTTACTAAGTTCACGCATGTTTTTGTTTCGGCCTGCATCGACGTCATTTAACTTCATGCTATTTCTTCTTCTCGGTTCAGTTTTTGGTGCTTATGCGAAACAGCCATTACTGATATATTCATACGCGCCACGTGTCAGACAGAGTGCTCGTGCGAATGAAGGGCGGGGAAAATGAAGTATCAATCGGTCTTCACGGACTTAATTGACTTAACACAAGAGCGAGATATAGTACACAATCGGAGACACGATTCAGTTACGTCAGGAAATGTTGACTGACACACATTTTGGCGATTAAGAACGCTGACTGCAAATTCAGCGGGAAAGAGACAGAAAAACGGAAAATTAAATGAACAGAAATAAAAAAAAAACATGTTTCTTAGATCGGTGATGTCAAAATTACGTTTCATGTATCGCGGTCAGTTAAGTAGCGACATGTAGTTAAAAAAGAAGGAAACTGACCTTGCGTGAAACCCCGATGACTGGTAGTGCGTCAATATTAGAAAGACTGATGCATAATAATTCCCCAAAGTTGTCGGTTCATGAATACCGTTGAAATGGAAGTAAGATAAAATACGAGCGTCCAAAGCGCAACGATGCAAATAATAAGCAACGTCGATAAAACGTTGCGTTTTACGTCCAAAAATCGGAAGGACAGTTTGTCTTCAATACAATATTGTGAAAATCTGAAAACGTTCCCTTTTTTATTTGACATTAAAGTTGCTAATTGATCAATTGTGCTGAAAATCAGACCTTCAATGGGCCTGTATTTGTTTAAAGATGTCATTTATTGCATATATTTGCCGATTTTTTTTTTCAAAATTTTATATCAAAAGGAAATGGGTTGCTCAATCAAATTATAAATGTCCGTTTTAATGTGGTGCTTGTAGACACTCTAGTCCTTAAACGAATTTGATCAAGTATCATATTGTGAAGTTTCGCTTTTTTTTTCAATCTTAATTAGATATTTGAGAAGACCTATTACGGCGGATTTTGGGCATTTTGGCGCCCTAAGTTGCAATGTTCACTGCTAACTTACTGTTGCCAAGACGACGGAAAAATAAATATGAACCAAAGCGCAATAGTGGGACCAAGTTTCATCAAAATCGGAAGGAAAGTCATATTTGACGAATAAAAATTAAAGTGCTGTTGTTTCCTGTTTATGGGTTTGGGTGTATGTGTAAATGCGTGCGTGAGTGCATGCGTACTGTGTGCGTGCGTGCGTGCGTGCGCGCGTTTGTGTGTTGTTTACATTCATGCTCTGCTGTGATTTGCCGTGTAGGGACACCGCGGTTTTAGGGCAAGGAATATTTATCCTTACCCTTTTTTTCACTTTCCCAAACATCCCCATCTTTCATTTACCCATTTTATGTTCGCATATAATTATTTTTTAAGAAACTTGTCTGATGTATTTTCCGAACTTTTTAAAATAGGGCTGTTTTGAGTGTTCTTCTTGCTCAAATAACAAATCAAACGACTTTGTTGTTTTAAGTTTATGCCCTTCCTTACTCATCAGAAGAATTTGTAATTGAACCAAGACATAAGAATAGTTAAGGCTATCTTCAACAAAGACATGCAATAACTACAAAATATAACTATTCGGTAATTCATCTTTCGTAAGATTTTTCAAAACAATGGTCTTGAACTTCAAACCTTTCAACATCTTTACATTTCATTTCTTAAAATGTAAATTCAATATCTCATGATTTAGTAGTTTTTTGTACTTTGAAATACGGTTCACTTCACCTAAGTTCGTCTAACAAAACAAAGCAAACTTCTTCTTAGCATAAGAACGGATTCTGTTTGTTAAACATTTCAGATAAACATGTTGGAAGTTTTGGAGATGGTCCTGGTGTTTACAAACAACGTATAATATATTCAGGGAAAGTTAAGAGTTTCGATGCATACGATGGTGCACCATATTGTGAAAAAACAAGTGGCGGTCAGGTTACTTTTCTTGATCTTTCAATTCCACAATATGGAATACCAGTCTACGACTGGATTTTGAGTCTTGAAGTAGCTGAACATATACCTCAAAAATATGAAAGTACTTTCATAAGCAATATTATTAATCATGCCAGGGAAGGAGTAGTTCTAAGTTGGGCAACACCTGGACAAATAGGATATTCCCATGTTAACAACAGACCATTTGAGTATGTCCGTAATTTGATGAATTCACGAGGATTTTTCCATGACAATGAAAATTCTGAAATTCTGAAACGAAGTGCTGTTGGTCCAAATCTGAAAAGAAATGTAAATGTATTTCGTCGGAATGAGAAAATGCTGGAGTGCAAGATGCATTTGGCTTAATGTCATGTGCCATTAAGAAATCCTAAGTCTATTATGTATCGTAAAATACATAATAAACTTAGCATTTCTAAATGGAAAGTATAAAAAACAGTTTTAATGTATCCTAAAATACATTTAAACTGCTTTGTTTGTAGTTTCCAGGTTTGCAGGTCATATACAACAAAAATGCTTATGTATTATATCAGTGCACGTAATTCATTATAGCTTCAGATAGGCATTGTAACTGAAAATACAACTTTCAAGTAGAAGCTATCTATATTAAATATATGTGTAGTTAGCTGCATCACAATACAAAGACTGAAGAAAATATTAAAATATCATTTCCTGAAAAAGACTTATTTGAGTTGAAAAAATGATCCTGGATGAAATATTGGAAAAGAATGGAGACAACTCCGCAAAGACTTTATGATAGGCTTAGGTGGCTATTGACCTAGAACCTCATGCAAACTATGCACTTTTTAACTCTAATCATGAGAAAAGCATGCATACTTGCCACATGGATTAGCAACCTGAATATAAAACTATGTAAAGATCAAATAATTGATTGCCCTGGGGAAAGTAGGACATTTTTGTGGTGAAATTTGTCAACAAACAGACGATGTTTTAAAAGTCAAAACCCACAGAATTTCACAAGGTGAAATATGTTGAAAAGGCTACTGCTGGAAAGAGAACAATCTCAACTACCCATAAATAAGCGTCAAAGTATGGGAACAATATTTAGAAATATGAGAAAATCGAAGAAATCAATTCCTGTTTCAAAGACTGTTAGATGCATAACTGTGTAATCATACATTTATCATGGACAGGTTACTTTTCCTTTGTACTGATATAACATGGGCAGGATTAGGATTAAAAACGGTGTTCACTCAACAATTTCACTATATAAACGGATTGTTTCCCTTGTGTAAAAAGGCTCAGTGTTGTTATATTTTCTGGTCCCTCGGGATCATTGATTACAATTCATTTAGATTTGAAGATTGAATACTGCTTAAGCCGGTGCTAGGGGGCGTGGGCGGTGTTGCATTTTCCATTACTGCTCATGAACAGACTCAATCAAACCGAGTCTGCAATTTTCACTGTTTGCCTTGTTCTCGATGCTTCCAAGGGATCTACTTTCCAGATTTTATTTACTTCACAACAGCGGGTGTTAAGTGCTGTGTGGCGGCCGTAAAAAGTCGCCCCGACTTCATCTCAGTGTTGTTATATTTTCTGGTCCCTCGGGATCATTGATTTCAATTCATTTAGATTTGAAGATTGAATACTGCTTAAGCCGGTGCTAGGGGGCGTGGCCAGTGTTGCATTTTCCATTACTGCTTATGAACATACTCAATCAAACCGAGTCTGCAATTTTCACTGTTTGCCTTGTTCTCGGTGCTTCCAAGGGATCTACTTTCCAGATTTTATTAGGGTAAGTCTCTACTTCAGACCATACGTTGTTAAGAATTACAATGTTTGTACGATATATACCAACGACAGAGTTCGTAGACAGCAACGTTTTCTACTAACAGTTTATTGCAATACATTTCAATTATTCTGTGAATAATTGACTATATATTTGTATAATTAACAAGTGACGGTTATATGATTTATACAAATGCGTTAAGTATAGATATGTAAAAACTTTAAGTATTAAAGTTTAAGAAAAATAAATAAAAAGACAGACATGGAAACAGAAAAAAAAACACACAAAAAACAAATAATATAAATAATTTTACTTCTGACAAACCATGCAAGCATGACGGACGTGCCTCTCATTTGTCTGATATCTTACTAATTTAAATCAAATAAAAATAGTCGAACCGGGGATAGCAATTATACGAAGAATATAACACTCATAACAATACTTACATTATTATTATTATTATACCATATTTATATAGCGCCCTTTTCATGATCAATTTCACGTTCAAAGGCGCTTTACATAGTTCAAATGCAGCCACCTAGGGCGCATAATTCATCCTCTACTAGTACAGACACAGAGCGATCTGACCAGAGGGACAGAGTGAGACAAAGACCCCACGACAGAGAGATCAGAAATCAGATACAGGCTTGTCGGGCTAACTTAGCCTAGCTCGTTGCGAATAGACAGCCTGGTTCTTTAACGTGCCCAGTGTATAGCACTGATACACGCAAGGATTGCCTGGGTTCCTGACAAGTACACCTCTAGTTGGTGGGAAACACTGAAATATCACATAAGAGCAATTAACTGCTTCAATTGTTTAGCAAAATGACTTTTCGATGTGTACACAGCGATTACCGCGCTAAAGATGAAAGTTAAATTAAATGAACTAAAACTATTTTTAAACATTTTTATGTACAAAATTTTGTTCGGTATAATAAAATAAATATCATGTGGCAGCGTGTGTGTGTCACAAACTGACATACGGGCCTCATTGTATCTGTAGTTTAAATGCAGGTATTGCATCATCTTTTTGGAAATTTTTGAGTTATTGAGGTAAATGTCAGATTTGTCGCATAAAATAACTCTCATGTTTTTCTGTATTTCATAACTTAAATTTCAATGTAAATTTTATTAAATTCGGTTCAGTAATAAAAAAGTTGATATTTTATAAACTTCAGTAATTCATGTTTTTGTCCCCAAAAGCACTATAACGGGCCTCAAATTGTCAATTTTAATCCGCGCCAAAGTAGTCAGTTTTCCCGGCTATATCGTGAATCCCGTGAAAATAAAAATAGTCAGAGTTCACGCATAAGCCGTGAGTCCCATGAAATTTAGTATTTGGCGGGACATTACCCTACAAATAGACTGGGCTAGATATGCCTAGCGCACACCACATTTTGACATTAGACGAATCTACGTCAAATTGATTTTTCTTGGTAGAAATTTATGCTCGATCGAGGTAAGAAGTTTATTTGTTAGATTTTTGTATAATTTTGGAATTTCGATTTTTATTTGGTAAATTTTTGTTCATTCTACAGAATTCTGTAACATTTACATTTCGGCATGTGATTTTGGCTAGTTTCGGTATGTCAGGATAATTTATTAAATTTTTCAGACTTTTGTAAATTATTTCGAAAGAAGAATCTAAAATGTTTCGTTTTTATAAGCTGTAAGATTTGTACTGAAATCTGTGTAACATGATAATTGCAAAGTACTCTTTTTCAAAAACATATGTCAAACATTTCGTTGTTAATTATGGAACGCCATTTCTGCATTGTATTGTAATGTATAAATCTATATGGCAAGTCTAGTACTGTGTATGTAATATATCATTGTAACATGAAAATTTTATGTGCCAGTCTATAGAACACCTAAACAGTGTCCGTTTTGTTGTATGGCATTTGATATTATATTCATGCTACCTTTTGAATAACGTTTATTTCGCATTGCATTGTGCTAATTTGTAGTTGTAAATAATAGCTGCAGTTATCATCTCTGTATTTATAATTTTTCATCATAAACTTTTCATATCTTTTCCATATTTTTACTTTAGACTTTTAAGTAATTATTTTTTGTAATAATGGAAGTAATCAGTGACGTATTTTAATCACGTGACGTATGAACTAAGTAGTAATATATTTTGTATAAGTAGCACGTATTATTTATGGGAGCCTATGGAGCTATGGTGTACCCAAAGGAGCAGATTTATGCCCTGACTTATTTGTTTTGCTATGGTGCTTACCATATGTTATATATTTTAGCTTCTTCTGCCAGACGACATTTACCTGGTGATGATGTCAAAACCCGGAAGTACAATACCCGAGGTTCACTTGTCTTCACTCGCCTGGATGTGATTTTCTCAACGCAGAGCTTTCGTCCCATGGTTGTGCCGTAAACCGCAAAGACGATGATTTTTGTTATCCTCTTAAGTCAGCTCAGGGATGCAATCACCTACTATCATAGGGAGCCAAAACGGAGTCCACGTATTCACTGTTTAAATGGACTTTACTTGAAGATATGTTGTATTTTTTGTCCTACTTAAAGTTCGAAATTAACGGAAACAACTGTGCACGTCACGTTTAAACAGAAATGTCAGTGTTAGAACATTTTATCTAGAGATACTGAGCTCAGATTTTCTTTCTTTCTTATAATCAGATTTTTTGTTCATTTATCATTTATTCATTGTTAATAATCATTTTATGTAAATAAATTTGTAAATATTGTAAAGGGTGTTGATTTGTTCTGATGGTTATTAAAACGGGTGTTTTATCAAGAATTTAAAATTTGTACTTTCTTTTTTCATATTTGTCACTCGTTTTCGGGACCGCCGTTTTCGGACATTTTTATCATTTCGTACAAGATTTTTCTAGTACAACCTAAATAAAAAGCCATTAAAAAGTCTGTATTTAAGAAACATATTATCACTGTTGCAAAAGCAGCTCTTAGTGTGAAGAATTTGCAGAGAATAATGGCCATGCAAAGGCACCAAACCCCGCCCACTTCAAGCAATGTGCAAAATAAGACAACTAATGTACTGGTTTCATAATTAAGGAATTCCCCACACCGTATATATTCTACATCTTTATTCTTCCATTTTTCAACTGCATCTCGAATGTAATTATTTAATCATAAAAATAAGTGTGTGACAATGACATACTTTTAAAGGCACTGACCTCCAGATTTGGCTGAAAATAATCTTTCTTTCAAATTGAAGTTTGGTTATATCTTGAACATTAGAATATTGAATTTATTTTCTAAAATATTTGAAAAAGTACAAAATCAAGAAAGAAAAAGATGTCCGCGTCGGGAATGGAACCCCGGACCGCCGTTGCAATAAAGACGTTTTCCTGTCGTCGTAACCAGTAGCGCTATAGCTGAAGTAGCGACTAATGATATTTATAATCAAGACAATAGCGTGACAAACGTTTTTTGATTTTCATCGTAAAAAATAGTAAAAACAGCAAATTCTCATGTGTTTCTATAACATAATGTTTGTCAGTAATTATGTTTTAAAGCCTTCTTAAGAAATACAGCATTTATCTCAAGATATCTAAAAAAAAATCTGTTTAGTTGTCGAACGATCTGGAGGCATGCCGCTTTAGAGTTCTAACATAAAATTTGACACTTGTTGAAATATATCAGATTTTTAACCATTGCATACTAAATATGTTTGAAGAGAAGGCAATCATGGGGAAAATGAAAATGATGAAATTATTTAAATTTAATGCGTAAAAAATAACATCTCTCTAAGATGTGGAACATTCTTTCCTCTCAAAGAACAATGAAAACAGTCCGAGTAAACAAATCAAATCAAGATATTCCATTATGCATATGGAATATATATTTTGAAAAAAATCCTGGACATGTGATATATGATTGTCCTTATCTAAGGAGAAAATCTGCAACAGGTCTGTAATTGATATGTGCTATCAATTACTGACCAGTGTAGGGGCCACCACATTATCAATTACATTAATTGCCTGTAAATAGATGAGAGGCAGAGATGATACTTGGAAATCCTAAGATTGGATATCGGTTTTATTATCATAATGAAATGTTATTTTTATAATTATATTAAATCTTAACATTATCTAAACATATATGTAATTTATAGTTTTTACCGCTAACGGTTTCGTCCGGGGACCGTCTAAAAGTGAACCATTTTTCGTGAAAATATGCATACTTATTCAAAATAGAGGTGTGGGCTGTGTCAAGGAAGCTATATCGTCATAACTTGATGTCTGTTTTTTAAGAAATGATATCTTTTTGCAAAGAGCATGCCAGTACCTCGAGAAAACAAGTCAAGTCTGGTTCGAACCCGGTCGGCAATGGGTGAAGGTCATTGGTCAAAGTTCAGTAATATTCTCAAAATAAGAACTTTATCAAAGCAGTCAAGACAGTTCTGAAAACGAAAACACAATTTACACTGAGTCCAACGAAACAATTGGAGCAATTGTCTCAGCTTCCTCGGTCGGGCAAGCTTAGTCTTGGTCTACACTCTACCGTATATTACAAGTTTATTCATTTTCTGATACCTGTCCTAAGCTCTGATGGAATCATATGGACTTGTAAGTAGCTTAGACATCTACCAACACATCCATGTATGGTATAGGTAGGTACCCGGTATGAAGAGACTCGAAACCAACCTTACCCCTACGGCTATCCGAGGTACTCGAACATGACATCAATCGATAGACAGGACTTTATCGAAACCTTTCCGACGTGGTTAAAATAAGCAGATTTTCAAAGTTCGAACACTACCTGGTAACCTTCTACAACCTGCCCTGACCCCTCGTGCTACACTATGTACCTGAACTGGGTCTCAATCGATAGCTAGGTCCTATACCATGGTCACAGGGTCTCAAACCAGGGCAAAATCCGTAAAGACATGATCAAAATTGACGTATTTTCTAAGTTTCAACACTACCCAGTAACCTTATAGGACCTGCCATGATCCATATGGGTATGTCAAAAACTCAGACTTGATTTCATTCGATAACGGACCTATACATATCTTTTGATATAACATAGTGGTATATGCCGGGTCACAGAGCATCCAACCGGGTTGAAAACCGTCCAATATTGATAAAAAATAATGCTGACTCCAACATTCCTCAATATATTACATGTCTTGGCCTCAGATTGTATCCAATATACCTGAATGTGATTTTGAACAGTAGCTAGGACCTTTACTTGTCAGACCATATGTAGTAAGGGTATATGTGACGTCAAAAGAGGCTCGAACCAGGGTCTTAACTTGTTAAATTAGGTCTAAAATCTGATGTTTAATTGCTTTTGCTGTAGTTGTATTATACATAGTTCATTTCCTATGACCTATAGGGGCTATCCTCTCACCTTTAACCTTTAACCTGCCTTAAAACGTATTTTATTTAGTTACAATATTACTATACCATTTATGTGTATAGGGGGCTGTTTCCTTCTCATCAGAATGTGCGTAAAGTTAGCAGCCTAGTGGCCCAGCAGCGTGAAGATAGCTGCCTATGGCAGCCTAGCGGCCCAGCAGCGTGAAGTAAGCAGCCTAGCCGCCTAGTAGTTTGAAGTTAGCAGCCGAGAAGCGTGAAGTTAGCAGCCTAGCAGCCTTAACATTATCTTGTCAACTTATCTAAGTCACGTTAGAGAGATGTATTGCATGCATTTATATCAGACTGCACGGCTATTTTTCGTACATATCAACCTGCCAATGAGTCACCATGCAGCATAAATGTTAATCAATTGTTAGATCCTAGCACTGTAGCAATTTTACTACCGAGAAGTCTAGCAGCCTAGCAGTCTAGCAGTCTAGCGGCCTAGCAGTCTATACATTATCTTGTCCACTTATTGAAGTAACTGGCGCATCGGAGATGAATAAAAATACTTCTGAATTTAGATCAGACTGCATGGCTGTTATGTACGTTTCATATAATAATTATTTAGAACATGTATAGGTTAGCTTTGTGAAAATGACTGTTAATTGACCGACCATTAGAACTTCTTAGAGTGCGTTTTGTATTATATTTGATATATTTCACTGTCAAAATACCAGATATATCTCACACTAATATTTCGATTTTCAAGGAAAAATCGTGTAATTTAAAGAGTTTATGAATTTCTTTATTTCATTTTACTTTCTTGTCCTTTGCTTATTCAATGAAGTGTTTACCTTATTTTTAGGCACTGTTGTAAATTTCTGCTGTAGAGGGTTTTAGCGGTTGGGGTGGGGGTGGGGGTGGGGGGAGTGGGCGGTACAGAGCTGAATATTGTGAATTCTAGATGATTTCAACACTGCTAATATGGTTGTCGGTTACTCCGTTTTCTTGTTTGCAAGCTTATTTATTGTCGCCACTAGACATCCCTTTAGAAGACTGTTCAAAATGTTACTGGAAGGAAAGTTCAAGACACAGAAGACACTTCCATCCAGAATTATGTTAGGGAAATTGCGTGTATATATATATATATATATATATATATATATATATATATATATATATATATATATATATATATATATATATATATATATATATATATATATATATATATATATATATATATCGACTGTTAATTGACCGACCATTAGAACTTCTTAGAGTGCTTTTTGTTTTATATTTGATATATTTCACTGTCAAAATACCAGATATATCTCACACTAATATTTCGATTTTCAAGGAAAAATCGTGTAATTTAAAAAGTTTATGAATTTCTTTATTTCATTTGACTTTCTTGTCCTTTGCTTATTCAATGAAGTGTTTACCTTATTTTTAGGCACTGTTGTAAATTTCTGCTGTAGAGGGTTTTAGCGGTTGGGGTGGGGGTGGGGGTGGGGAGTGGGCGGTACAGAGCTGAATATTGTGAATTCTAGATGATTTCAACACTGCTAATATATATATATATATATATATATATATATATATAATACCAGATTTATATAGCGCCCTTTTCATGATCAATTTCACGTTCAAAGGCGCTTTACATAGTTCAAATGCAGCCACACAGGGCGCATAAGTCATCCTCTACTAGTACAGACACAGAGCGATCTGACCAGAGGGACAGAGTGAGACAAAGCCCCCATGACAGAGAGATCAGAAATCAGATACAGGCTTGTCCGGCTAACTTAGCCTAGCTCTTTTCGAATAGACAGCCTGGTTCTTTAACGTGCCCAGTGTATAGCACTGATACACGCAAGGATTGGGTTCCTGACCAGTACACCTTTAGTTGGGTGGGAAACACTAGAAAGCGTTTCTGAATATTCCCGAGTAGCTGCCGGGGATCGAACCCCTGACCTCAGGACTGGAAGGCCAGTGTGCAAACCACTGAGCTATCCGTCCACCCGTCCACAATATGGTTGTCGGTTACTCTGTTTTCTTGTTTGCAAGCTTATTTATAGTCGCCACTAGACATCCCTTTAGAAGACTGTTCAAAATGTTACTGGAAGGAAAGTTCAAGACACAGAAGACGCTTCCATCCAGAATTATGTTAGGGAAATTGCGTGTATATATATATATATATATATATATATATATATATCGAATAACTCTATCTTGGCTGCGTAATAGGGATTCTAGACAAACCGAATTTTGGGAATACCTCTAATGAAAATATGAAGTGTGGCATCGTTAATTGTCGCACCACCGATAGATGTTAAATCTTTTTTTTAATTGCATACTGTTCTGAAAATACATGCTTGCTTTTCAATGATGCTACACTATACATACGCTATTGATTGGAAATTTACAGGTTTGAGCCTCGACGCGGTATGCGCAATAGAACTTGAATTATTTAAGGTCTTAACTACGGAGTCCTGTTCAGGTAATAGGACATTAATGTCGCGTGTCTTGCATGTAGATGAAGATGGGTTCTGAACGAAAACAAATTCCTTAGTATTAGTTGAAAAATACATAACATGTATTTTTATATGATGGTATGTTTAGGACACATAGTTTTAGATTTAGTTATCTCGAGCACACGACATAATGTGTCATGCGCACGAGATAAGATTTCGAGCGCTCGAGAGAAGATGTCATACTCTGGAGATAAATTGTCGTGCGATCGAAGCAAGATTTGCACTCGAGATAAGATTTTGAGCGCCAGAGATAAGATGCTATGTCGAGCGATCGATATTTTCTTTTTCTGAAAACAAATAGGTCATGATGGTTCTAGATCGATTATCTGAGTTTCACCGCTCAGACAAATATTACTACATACAAATGTTGTAGCAAGTCACGACCACCAGCGGCCATCACTTTTCACAAATCATACTGTCAACAGTTTCCCCGAAATATCGTTTGCGTTAAATTGTTTTGACAAGGCATTTAGAGAAAATAAGTCATGGCGACCATGTTTTACCATAGCAATGTGCCATAAACAGTCGATATATAATTTGACCGGTCATATGACGTTCTCCCTTCACGGTAGAGAAACTACTTCCTCGCCGCTTAATGCGCCTTGCTAACTTCCAGTGAATTTTCTCATCACTGTGAAGAAACACATTCACGTTACTGTAAAATTGGCTTCTAAAGCAGATCATTCGGGCTAACTCTTTCAGCTTCCTAATAAACCTGGCTCCGCTTTGATGCTAAGTGGTTAAATTAAGATGAAACAATGATCAAGTTACTTTGGGAACGCTATCAAATGTTACTGCGTTACAGACGTCACAGAACAAAATGGCAGAAATAAGCCACCATATAATATATGTTATTTGTTTATATGTTTTGTTATTTAACACTTAGCTCCGCAAAGCGGGGCAATATACGCTAGATTAAAGGAGGAGGAAGAAGTAAAATTAAAAGAAACATTTCTCGGGTTGTGTGTCGAGGTGTATAAGAGGGGGTGACGGAGTGTGTTTTGTGTCGGTTGGTTGGGGTTGGGGTGTTTTGTATGGCAGCGGTGATCGCAGACTAAAGCACTAAAAATGAAGTAACTGGTCAGGATGGGGAGGTTAATCTTTATGTTGAGTGTTTCGTGCATACAGCAACACTAAAAAAGTCTGAGTCGCAAAAACTAATGACAAAGAGAAACGCATGTCATTTATTCACTAATACACACTATAGACAAACTTTGTTCGCTCAAACTCTGATAATTCGAACACCATCCTTCACTTGAATCTATCGCCAGGTCCCAACCAAATTCTTTTATGATATATTCTTCGATCACTCAAACTACCGATAACTCGAATACATTTTATCGGTTTTGACGGGTTCCAGTTAACGAAGTTCGAATTTTTTTATAATAATTTACAATTGTTGTAAAGTTCTGCCCAGGACTGTTGCCATTTTAAACATTCTTGATATGCCAGTTACCATTATGTACTTAATTTTGACTCGCATAAAATCATTCTGTCTTTTCTTCTGCTTAATAGCAAATTTTATCCAAGGGAGACAACTTTTTTTCATTTTTGTTCGAAGAGCGGTATTTTTGTTAATATAATATGTTTGAATTTATTCAAACAGGTGGTTTTAGCTAATTATACTGATGACTGTAAGTGTCTATAGAAGTTTTATAGATAATATTAGGTATTTCTGAAAATATAAATATGCATGGCGGTCATCTTGTATTTTTTGGCCATATTGGACTTTTTTGGAGTGCGTCTCATGCTCATTTTTAGTGTTTTGCCCTTAAGTAGTTATGAAGCAAGTTTTGTGCTTTTCCCATTTTCTGAAGTATTTTTCCACCATTTTACTGGACTAGATCGCCTGTCATTAATAAATATAATTTCCGATGGCAGAGACGACATTGTTTGGACCAGCGAAAAGAAATATTATCTATTTACCATTTGTAAGGCTATGCCACTACCAGTTAATCAGTACAATGCAAGAATAACACTGTCTTGTCAAACAAAACTAACCAGTACAACTTGCGCTTACGGTCGAATCAAGCTTTTAAATGCATTTTCTACACCTACTTACAAAAAATATAAAAAATAATGTTCATATAATATTTCTGTGGTGTATATATAGAGGCTTTCGATATACTTCTTTACAACAAAACATTTCAAGTAGCTGATCAACCGTATGTTCACACAAAGATTAGGGCTATAGTGTGCATTCCTGCACAGTCTGCTACACCTCTTGAACATTCTAAAAAGGTTGCCCATTAGGTCGGCACATATGGGGTATGGGGGTCAGGTGTTCTCTCACTTTCCTAAAATTCCAAGTCAAGATAGATAAGGCTGACCAGAGGTATCTTTGATAAATTGGAACCTTTCAGGTAGTTTTTGCCTCAAGTACCTGAGACTCTCATACCAATAGCTCCTAGAATGCATTTGCAACCTAGATAAAGGCAGTCGAGGAAGATGTAACTTGTCAAAAGTGCTGAAATGCTCTGTACTGTCTTATACAAGTTAACTAAAGTTGTCGACAATCTCATGCTTGGGTGTACTGACACGAGTATCTGACATGTACCTTATTCCAAATTTCAGCTCACTGTGCAGAGTGATATAATTTCACAGAATAGTTGTGTTGTCCGTGAAAGCAGCTTTAATATTTTCAGCCTTACTCTTCTTTGTCACACATTTAGCATTACATAATAAATGATTATGTGATCAGTTTATTATGCAGATATTGTGACTGCGGGTGCATAATAAGGAACGTTGTTTCATTTGATCCTACTAGCCCGTCGCTATAATCTATTCTTGCTTTTTGAAGTCCCAAACAGAAAGGGGTTGTTGTCGTACTTGGTGTCATAGGAACTACAATCTTATATAGAAACTAAGTTAATTGACCTTCTCATTCTCCATATTACCTACCATCTATACACAAGGTTTCATAAAGAAGTCTACAGAATTTGCATTTTTGAAGTTATTGAAGAATCCGCCATTTGCAAATGATGGACGGACATGGCTGACGTATTGACATGCATATGGGAGCAACCCATAAGCTCCCTCTGGCTAAACACTGGTAGGGGAATAACAACAATGTTTCAGTATGCTGCTGTGGAGGGAAAGCAAGTAAAATAATTTAAGTTACATATAGTAAAATAAAACATCCTTTAGAAGATGAAAAAAAACACAATGCTAATAATAAACTGAGTTTTTAAGGCTAGATTTTAACCGTTACCATGGAAACAGAAAGAAATTAATATCATTTGAAATATATTTTTTGCATTTAATGCAAATTTAGTATTTATTTTATCATATACATTTATATTTGGTGCATTTTGGGGGTGAATGTAAATGTAATGACCTTTCATTAGAATCTTGTGAGGTAAATATTGAGTTTTGGCCGCCATTTTGGAAAATGGCCACAGTATCGGCCATCTTGACAGATATCAAATGGGTTCCATGAAAAAATGTGGGGTTTTATGCTTTAATAAAAAGCTGTGCCAATTTTGGTGCTTTTCCCATTTTCTGAAGTATTTTGAAATTTTCAGTTACGAATTGATCGGACTAATCTGCTAAAATATAAAATGTGTCCAGAAACTTTTTGAAAAAGTGTCGCAGGCATTTTGACGATGCCGCAGCCACTTCGAGGTGCCGCAGGTTACTCTAAAAGTATAAACAGTCACTGATTTGAAAAATGTCAAGTTTCATCCCCAACTTACTTGTCCTTGCGTTTCTAGGAAATTGATCATTTGCCACGAAATTTAGCATGGATATGTTTATAGGATACATCTACAGCGCGCAACATTCCCCGATTTTTGAAAAAAAATGCTCTACGCAGTAACAAAATGACAAAACATGTCAAAATCGCTCAACGAAATCGCTCGTTTTGTAAACATTGGCAAAGTACTTGCGGTACCGGAGCGAAGTGCCTTCATTCCTCGTCGGTACATGCACTGTTAAGTACCCGTGGCCAAGTTCTAAATAGTTGTGAGGTTGCCTTTTTTACGGTAATTTAGTTTCCCGGACTTCAATTTAATTAAAACTATTTTTTTTCCATTTAATATAACAAACCCGTTGAAATCTGTACGGTAATGCAATTTTCAGATATGTACTTCGACTATTTACCAAAGGAATGCTTACTTTATGCAAACATCGTGTCAGAATCGTGATCACGGAAATATCTCTGTTAACTCATGTTGACCACCCCCGAAACGTGTCAAGACCGTTTTTTATTTTGCGGTTTAACAAATATACTAGTATTCAACGATGAACTTTCCGAGATAAATGTATTTTGGCTTTAAAATTCAACATTGCACTCATTTCTTTGCTTGTAATTTGAATTAAAACCACGAAATATTTCCATTTTGCATTTGCAGTTCGAATTTTAAAGGAGATTTTTTTTTCTGATTCCAGTTAAGATTCTATAGGTTGTCTTTTAGGCGATGCTAGGAAAAGATTATGGATTGAGTTCACTGACCTCAGATCACAAATAATGTCACTAGGTAAGATTAGCTTAGTTTACCCAGCAAAGGGAAGTATGAACAGAAAAGTTGTGAGAGATATATTTTTTACACATTGAGACATATCTGCAGAATCACGACCATTAAGAGTTTCTAATAACAATGTACCCCGGTACGCTTGAAACCGTATACAGCAATCAATTGCACAAAGCTATGCAATTCCTGACCCCTTTTCCATATCAAGGTAAAATAAATCAAGATACCTGCCGTAGAACCGCGGTTAGCTCCGGTGAGCTCCCACCTGGTACGCTCAACATAGACTGTCTGGATACCGAAAACCAAGCGCCCAACGAAAATCAATCTCAGTCGATGCAGAAAATTTCCTACCATCCTTCCCCACCCCGCCACATCCTCCCTTTTCACGATCATTTTTGTGCATCAAAGTTTCACAAAGAACTGCTTATATTTTAGAGAAAAATAAGTTAATCACAAAAAATACAACATCATAATTTTTAGTTGTATCGTATTCTAATGTTGTAAGCCATTTTCCAATTTCTTTCCGATTTTTACTGTCGCACTTGTATACTGTTATACTGTTATGACAACTAGCGATTCATGCATTGAATATGTAAGATACGAAAAAAATCAGGTACCTTGATAGTTTCTCTCCGTTCCTTATAGTGTATTTCTCGATTCAAAATACGTTTTTTTTTACGGTAAGACTATACCGTTACCCTACAAACGATAAAACTAAAGGTGAACTTTGTTATTGTGCGTCACTTAAACGTCATGACGTCACTTCTGCTTACGGACGTAAGTTTCCCGCACTTTGTGCACATACTCTACAACATGAAAGAGTTCATTTTTATTTGCTTTATTTATTTATTTATTTATTTATTTATTTATTTTTTGTAAAATACGGTATGCAAAAATAATCTATCAGAATAAAATGGTAAGATGTATACGATATGCAAGAAAAAATATCAGTGATGTGTTTACGACCCGGATAAAAATATTCGTCCCTCGGCCACCTGTGCATGGGCTATAAATCGGCTAGCCTCGATACCGCCCAATGTGCAGGTGCCCTCGGGACGGATATTTCTATCCGACTCGTAAACACATGACATATATTATTGTTCTTGCACACCGGACTGTCATTTCTGGTGATTTTACCCATGTCGGCAAAACTCATCTGGCACTCACCAGGCCAGATGACTCTCGTGCTGTTAATGACAACTAGCGATTCATGCATTGATTATATATTGTTTATGTAAAATATAATAAAATCAGATACCTTGATAGTGTCTCTCTCTTCCTTATAGTATATTTCTCGATTCAAAATTCGTTATTTTACGGAAAGAACATACCCTTACTCTACAAACGATAAAACTAAAGTGGAACTTTATTTTTGTTCGTCACTGAAACGTCATGACGTCACCTCTGCTTATGAACGTTAATTTCCCGCGCTTTGTGTACATACCTGTCTATTATAAGAGTGCTAGAAAGAAAGTATTTCTATTTGCTTTAGTTATTCTATTATTTGTAAAATACGGTATGCACGAAAAAGCTTATATGTATACGATATGCAAGAAAAAATATCAGTCATATGCTATAGAAATATTCGCCCCTCGGCCAGTCTCGTTACCGCCCAATGCGCAGGTGCCCTCGGGACGGATATTTCTATCCGATTTGTAAACACATGACAGTTAATATTATTATTGTGAGTTCACCGGTGCTGCAATTCTCCATCTCTAGTGCAGTAAATGACGTATAACGAACTACATCTGCACAGAAGATTTTTGTAGTAATAATAATGTTTTACGTAAAAAATCAAATACCTCGATAGTTTTTCGATGTTCCTTATAACATATTTCTCGAATCAATAAACGTCATTTTAGTGCAGATTATAACACTCAATCGGAACTATTACGTTGTTTTCGTGTTTGTAACGTCATACGTCATGACGTACTTCCTGTTTATTGACGTAAAGTTACGCGCTTTGTTAATACGCTACTATAAGAGAAAAGGTGCTTTAATAATATTTGTTTGAATTTATTTTCACTATTTTTTGTTGAGTGTAGCATGCAAGAAAACGATTCAATCACTGGTAGTTGGGGCAGATTGAAATAGCATGCTCTTGGATAACTGATTAAGCGGTAACTCGGCAATAGCCTTGTTACCGCCAAAAAGAGTTACTCTTGAGCCGGATATTCCCATCCGCACCTACTACCAGTGAAAGAATCTTATAATATGAAACAAACAACAATCGAATATGACTATAATAAAGAAAATTGAACTTAGCAGCTAATTGTTAAACGTGAAAGTTCATTGTTTTCACTACCCTGCCGTTTATTCATACTAAAATCTTACCGTTTTAATAGACTAAATGCTGTTTTAAAACAGACTCTGAGCGTTCATGTTTCGGTAGACCCGGATTCTAAATTTTTGCGTTAAAGTTTGGAAACCGATATATCATATCTTACACATCAGTTCATTCATATCACCCGGTTTCGCTTCAAGCTAAAATTGAAAATGACAGAGATTTAGCGTCTATATCCAGCTATAATACTCCTGTTGTTCGAATTAGAAAAAAAGGATACACATACTGATAAAAACGGTGGAAGTTTCTGTCTGAGTGTTAATATTTATACCGTATAAATATATTAAATATAAATTATATAATATGGAGTACAAAGAGTACATAATAATTTTCAGAAGAGACAATAAACTAATAAATCAATAAACGACAATTTTTCAAAATGTTGTCGGAAAACTTATAATATAATTGTTTTCACTCTAAGGGGAACCTTTAACATGTGCTCTATGTTTCTATACTTCAGTATCGAACAAGTAACCTATATTCAGGAAAAAATACTGTAAATTAAATACAAGTAAATACTAAATCACTGTCACATTATCCTATATATCTTTCATCATTTGTTGTTGATTAGAAAATGAAAAAAATAAATATATTTATAGTGTATTTAAGTGTCGTTCATTGAATATCTTACAACTTTCAAAATGCTCTTAATATAGACGCAATCACCGAGAAGATTATTTTCCGTGTAATAAAAAGACCTGATCACCCCTAGTCCCCTAATAAAAAAGGTGTTGATACGCAATCAACTTGCAAAGAGCTGTTTATTGGTAATAAACAACTATCAAAAAGTGCTTAAATATGGCTGTTTCAGAGGCTCCGAAAACAATTTACTCAAAATGTTGCATTATATAAATTCTTTATAACATAATATTATATGGTTAAAACTTAAACTAAGGGATATAAATATAATTATGCGAATCTTTAAAATACGAGACAGTGGCTATATCCTTTTCAGAAAGAAATATATCTAGTTGCAAAGTGCATATTGTCTTATGAATTTTTAGCAAGCAGTAAAATATAGACCATTTATATACTCAAGCTTTTTTTCTAATTGTGTAAATTTCACTCATGAAATTGTTATGACTTTCCTTTCTTCTCTCTCTCTACCTTTCTTTCTTTTTTTCTTTTATATTGATGCATGCAGTAAGAATTACCAATACAACAATACAGTACAATGTTTCCTTATTTCGTCAAGGATACATGTCAGTAACTACAGACTATATAATAATTATAATAGATTATACACCTATCAATAATAATACTCTTTTTCGTAACCATCGGCTCTCTGTATCATAGACAGCTTAACTTCGGTCGAGTTCATGAGTTTCCGCGCGCGTTCGGAAATACCACGGACACGAGCAATAAAAGAAATTTTACAAAAATCTTTAAACATTCAGGGAAGCAGGTATACATTAAAATAATTTCAAAATGAAAACATATATAAAAAATTTATTGTCTGTTGAATACTTCAGTAGGATAATAAATATTCTCAAATTATGAATAAAGTGGATACAGGGGAACGAATAAGATATGTATCACAGTTTTTTTTCTTATTTTATTCAGTAACTATATTCCGTAAACTGAGACTGATAGTGGTGTTTTTAATCGCCAAAGGAAGCATTAATTTGTTTTTTAGATATATAATTTTTATATCTTGTAAAGAGAAAAGAATGACGAACACTTCTATAGGATAATAAATATTGTGTGTTCATTCTAATAAAAACAATGTTTGTTCAAACTTTTATTCCTTCTTTGTTTCTGTTGGAAAATATCAACCAGATAAAAACCGATATCGCCCAGCCAGGTGATTTCAAGAAGGACAATTATACCGATAAGGCGGCAAATTTTACCGAATTATTGATCATGGGTCAAATGCTCAATCCCAGTAGACATTTGACGTCGGTTAGACGTCGTATAGACGTCGGACCCCGACGTCGGATTGACGTTGGATTTTGGTTGGATTTGCAAACCGTTTAGACGTCGGATCCCGACGTTGGCTAGACGTCGCAATCCGACCATTTTCCAACCTAAATCTAACCACTTTTCAACCAAAATCTGACCAAATTTTCAAGGTAATTTGCAATGAAACAAATACTTAACACATGTATTTTATCATCTTAATTTCACATTATGGCGACGAAAGTCTCATACAATAAGTCCAAAAAGTAATCCAGTCATTGAAACTTTCAAGTTTCGTCATTTTTGCATAATTCTTCAACTCCGCTTACATTTTCATCTGAAATGTATACATTTGACAGTTTCATCAAATCAAAGACTTATACAAATATACTAGTGCTATTACTAAGAGCATAATTACTACGTGTCAAACAAATATGTAGTATTCTAAATTCTATAAAAACATCTCCTATAACTTCGTAAAATGTAATGAAGTTTGGTGTTAAACGCAATTGCTTTTTTAAAGAAACAAACAAAAATGCATCAATCTTTGAAAATATACGGAACATTAATAGGTATAAGTATTAAAATTAGTAGATCAGTCTATATTTTTAAAAAGTCTGTTACTCACGTTGCGGATCCCTCCCTTTGTGTAAAGTATTTACATGTATAAACTTGCTCTATCTTATCCCAACAACTATCAAATTACAGGAAGACTGTGTAAACCGATGCAGGATTATCCCGTGAATGAATGACTAATAGAAAACATGTGTAGAAGAGAAGATCCTTAGGCGAATTAAGAATAATTTATACATGTGTATAGAATGAATTTTTTCTTGAACAGTTTAAAATTCGTGAAAAAAAAATCCATTTCCGAAAATAGAGAATCTCATACGATATTGTAACATAATTAATTATGTTTAATGTGCGAATGAACTATTATTTATAAGCGAATGTCCAGACCTTTATGAAAAAAAGTAAATATCTTTAAACTTTACTAGCAATATTATACCACTTAGTTTTATAACTAAAAACATTTATCAGACTTTCTATCCAACCTAATTCCAACGTCTTCTAGACGTCTAAGTCTGACGTCTATTAGACGTCGTGGATATGACGTTGGTTAGACGTTGGATTCAGGTCGCCGACGTCGCGACCAAAATCCAACGTCTATCCAACGTCGGTACGACGTCAGGTGTTTACTGGGATGGCGCTTGACCTTAAGGTTCAACAAGTTGCAGCAGATGTGATTTTGACGTAACGTTAATTAAAACATTGCCATCAGTAAATTCTGCACGCTCGGCGGACATTAAAAATGAAATGTATCATTTATAATCAGCTCCTCGGAATTTCGGTTTATGTATGCTCACTCACATACCATAAAATTGAAAATACAAATTGTAAAAGTTGTTAGTAAATTCAATTTTATCAATTTTTGTGTCATTTTGGTGCACTTAATGCATTGCTCTTTTTGAAGTTTTAGTTCAGTGTTTCCTAAAAACAGCGTTTTCTTTAATTCTATCATTTAACCTTACCTTTAGATGAAATTTATGTATTTGATATAATATCACCCTTTTCATAAATAACTAGCGAGTTAACTGATTTTTTTGGCAATATCTAAAATTGATTTTCAAATCTTAGTACTTGATTTCAAGTATCCAAATTTTATTCCTTAATTTATATGTCGAGCAAAACAATATTATCTCCCGCTTTTAAATTGCATGATATCTGTTTCTGCTTATCCCAGTTTTGTGCGTGTACACAGGGATATTCTTGAGACGCATTTTACGCGTTCATGTGAAGTTTGCCGCAACGTATTTAACGACATTCCCGTTTTTTGTTGTTATGACGTTACGTAATTGTATTTTTACAAAATGTAACTGCCTGAAGATAAGTACAACATTGAAAGCGCTTGCAGTGAAAAACTAAAAACATTGATCAAATCTTAGACGTCAGCTGCTGTTATTTCCTCGCGCTTCATACGTAGTAAGTATGAGGACCATAATTAATGTATCTATAATTGCAATTTATACCAACAGTCATGTTGCACTTACAACCATATTGTTGAAGTGCGTTTATTTACAAAACTCCGTTAATGCCTTTGAATGTATTGATTTTATTATAAACGCGATACTCGATAGTACGATGATGAAAAAGCAAAATCACGAAACTACGATAACGAAAACGTGACAACATGATGATGATAACGTGATACTACGATAACGAAAACGCGATAATACGATAGTACGATGTAATAATGCGATACACTATCGCGTTTTCACCATCGTATTGTCGCGTTTTCACCATCGCACTGTCGTATCATCGCGTTTTCGTTATCGTAGTATCGTGAATTCGCAATTTCATTATCGTACTATCGCTTTATCACCATCGCACTATCGCGATATCACCATCGCAAGGAAGCGTTATCACCATCCTACTATAACGTAATCTTCATCGTACTATCGTCTTCCGGTGCCCATGCGCAAAGAAGAATTTCCCAGCAAGTGTTCTGGTTTCTATTTATCTTGTTATTTAAGCGCTGTTGAAACTCAGAATGGTTTCTATTGCTTGCTAATGGGTTCTAAAACCAAACATTCTGCAGGTCAATTGCTCTTTGTAGTATAAAATTTAAACAACAGAAACGAATGTTATACTGTACCATGATCAGGGCGTTTTTGGTCTTACATGAATATTTTCACAAATACTTTCTACACTGAAAAGCAAATTCTTGTCTTGTAAAGCTCAAATTATCGATGTTGAATTCCGTAAAATGCATAACAACACTAAAATCGGAGCATCGCAAATATTCGAAAAATATTGTTTGCAGTTTTCATTGCACTTACTTATATTTTAATGCATCAAAGTCTGTCAATTTTCTGCAAAAAAATAAAATAAAAAGTAAAATGGTTTACAACCAAAAGTGAAAGAGTTAACGCCCAATTACTGAAAAAAATTATTCATGACTGTACAGGAATAAGAATCCAGTAAAATTATATCTGCACAGCATTTTGAACCTTTTCAGCATCCACACGTTTGTTAAATTCTTTTCTGTAAATTCTCTTAAATTGAAGGAAACAGAAAAACATACAAAGCGAAATGGTTAATTAATCGTTTGCATTTGCATAAGTAGCCGCAGAAACTTAGGAGAAATCAACAATAAAAATCATGATTTCCATACAGGAGCACTCGCGTTCGAGTCTACATATTGCCCTATCGCCAGAGCAGGAGCTGTAGTTCTAAAAGCAACAGCTTCTAATCTTCTCATTTTTAGCATGCACATGCGCACCGGAAATAGATTGTGCGATAATGATAACGCGACAGTACGATGGTGATAACGCGACAGTAGGATGATGATAATGCGACAGTATGATGATGATAACGCGACAATACGATGGTGAAAACGCGATAGTGTATCGCATTATCATTATTGTATTATCGCATTATCGTGTTTTTGTTATCGTAGTATCGCGTTATCATCATCGTGTTGTCGCGTTTTCGCTATCGTAATTTCGTGATTTCGCGTTCATTATCGTACTTTTGAGTATCGTGTTTCAGATCAACACATTCAAAGGCGATGTCCCTAACGGAATTCCGTATTTATCAAGTAAGCGATTGTATGACTTACCAAGGTTCAGAAGTCAAATTGCTTGAGCGCTATATAGGCTTTAACAATTTTATTCATTTATACCTAACGTTAATACTGCATTAAACATCGGATATGGCGATTCATTCGATGCCAGGTTGAGCATTGCTATGCGATAAACAGCCTTGCAGTCTGATCAAAATCTATGTTTGCATATATATCTCTGACTTGCCAATGACTTCAATAAGTGGAAACAATAATGCCGCTAGTCTGCTAGGCTGCTAACTTTACCTGCTAGGCCACATTTTGACTGCCACGAATTCTATCAAACATGTGCAAATGAAAAAGATACGATTATTTAAATGGTCATAGATCTAACATAATGCACCTGGTATTATTCTTAATGTGCTGCAAAATATTACAAATTTTATATCTGTACAAACTGGTGACACAAAAGAGGCTAGATGTACCAGATATTGATTGTTTGCCAACACTATTAACAATAACTATTTGAAACATAAAAATATTCAATTTAATATGAATTCATTTTAGTAAGTTTAGGTTCCCCTTGGGAACAGGTTAGATCAGTACTATTTTGTATCAGATGGCTGATATTACACATGTCATTTATTCAATAAAATACCAAATAACAATGGGGAACCAAAGAATAGGTCATATTCAATAATAATAAAAGAAGCATGGGGGCACAGGTTAAGAAAATTAAAGGAATCATGGTTTTTGCTACACGCATTTGTGAGACAGCACACTTCAACATATTTTTCCGATCAATACACAATTATAAACGAAAAATATGTGATCTCTGACCAGAAAGAAGAAAGTAAACAGAAACATTAATTATCTGCGTCATATTCGGTATCGGAAATAACCTGTCAAGTGCGAAAATAAGCAATTATTGTACATTTCATTTTTATCACTATACCGCCGGTTTTCTTTTGCCAACAGGGGCCGTGGGTAATATGGTTATTTCAGCCGATATGAATACGCGCGCTTTTTTCACAAGAAAGAAAGCGGTTTTTCACTGTTGTAGTTTTACGAACTGGTTTCAAGGGTGGAATGGATTTCTTCAATATCTTGCTAGGTTCTTCTCGAATCTGGTATGAAGATTGCGTTTGCCATAATGGTGTGCGATGGATATAATTGATTTTCAGCAGAAAACATAACGTTCAATAGTCTGCTTTCTAAAGTGGTGACAGAAATATCTTTATAATTGCGAAATTAAAACATTTAATACTTAGTTTTAATAATTTTCATTTATAATATCATTATTATACATTATTATTATTATTATTATACAGCACTTTTTTCGTGCACATGTACATGTTCAACAGTTCTTGCCAACAATACAATTAACACAAAAACATGAATTTTCACCTTAAAACTCGTAAATTTGTATGTATCATATAGAAGAAACAAGGCAAACATATTCAAATGTATACATATTTAAGACTATTTAAGTGACCGTAGAATAAATACTTTTCTACTCTATGATATGAAAATGGAAAAAAGTATTGGTCAGTTTACGACGTGTTGTGCACAGAAGTGAGGGTTTACCAAGTTTTTGAAAGAAGCCAACGTGTCAGCTTCCCTGATCTAGAAGGGATTAAGTTCATGATCTAGAAGGGATTAAGTTCCAGAGCTTGGAAGCAGTGAAAGAAATGCTCCGATTTCCATACATCACGGTTTAAATTTTTTGGCATAACGAATGACAGAGCGTCTCGTGATTTTAGATTTCTGACCAGTTAATACACTTCTACTATATCCATTTCATCGGTACGTGATTGATCGTATAGAGCGTCAAAAGTTTAGGTAAGAACCTAGTACTTCACCCTGTATTTTACTGGCAACCATTAGGGAAGCGGTGTTATTTGATTTCGACGGGTCTTGAATTGAGCGATATGCCATGTTCCCAGCATGTTGCAACTTGTCAAGTGTGCTGCTTAGCATACCACCTAACAAGGCATTACAGATGTCTAACCATGAGGTAATAAAGCTATTGTCAGGGGTCTTTATGGCACCACTTGGAAGTACCGTCTTATCTGACCTATTTTAATGTAGTGTCAGCTGTTTAGATTGTTTGTGCTGACAGCAGCGGATTCGTGGCGATTTTTATTTGTGTAAGAGTACTTGCTATTGTTTTTCAGTTCCGGTATTCCGGTTTTGGTGGTTCCAAAACTCTGCTTTAAAAGATTTGGGTACTGTTCAATCACCCCTTTAACTCATTCTGCCTGCACGACGCAATAATGCGTCGGCCAATTGTTATCTGAATACCGCGGGACAGCTTCTAGGCGGTCTGTTATCTACCTCTGGAAACCGCACGCCGCGTACATGGCGTCTTTTACAGTAACAGCTCTGAATTCCGCATGACGCATTCAGTCGTCACAAGTCAATTGTCTTAAATAAAAGCTTTTAGTTCTTTCTACGTTGACCAATCAATTTTATTTGGCTGACTAACAGTTTTAAAACATACACTAAATAAAATCGCTGTTGTGAAAAAATAAATGTGTTTCTTGAAGCAAAGCTGGAAAAGCGAGTGGTCGTTCGAGTTAAAATTTGTTATTCTCGAAGCCTGGAACGAACGGATGATTCTTACATGATCGAAACTAAAAAAGAATGAATTAAATAAATTAGATACCAACAAAATATTCTTTGAGAAATGACATTGAAAATAATGCAACCCAAAAGTATATACTTTTTTCGCTCGTCGCTATGGCGGCCAAATAATGCCATCTGCGGTTCCAGAAACAAGGTTACGGATAAATAGTTTATTTCTCATTATTGTCATGCTAACGTTTTATTACAATAAAATCATCATTCAAATTGTGCCAGAAGTTTATTTAAAAACTGCCAAAAACAAGCAGATATAAGTATAAAATCCCAGCAGGAGCAAAAGGTGGTGATTTTATTCTTTATTAATACGGTTCAAACATTTGAGGTGCGGAAAAAAATTGAATTATAAATGAGGGTATGTATATAAAAAACATGTCAGTAAAGACAGACGTACGATAATAACAATGCTCATGTGTGTAATGAAAAAGAAAAACATCTTCGTTCGTAATCTATTTATTTATTTATCTATTTATATATTCATCTATTTTGTTGTTAAACTCGAGACTGCCTCGTGATCTATGAATGAAGTGTTATTAATAACTCAATAATTTCGACAGTTTGTTTTGTGATCTTTAGAAACTCCACAAAATTGTTCAAAATTCCAATTTTCAAAAAGTACATGTACAGATCTTTCTGATAATTAGCCCTAAATAATCTCACTTTTCAGGCGCAATAATTTCCGTCAAAAATAGCCTAAAATAGATATTTTATTACATCGTCATACTAAACACATACGGCATTTTTTATGAGAAATAACAGTCATTTGGATGCGTTTGATTGGCCTGGAGATGCGTATAAATGATAAAATCAGGTTTAGTAAATGACAATAATATGTATTTAAGATTATTTTAAGAAGTGAGTTCATATTTGTTATGTAAATATGTGCATGACAAAATGTAGCATTTATAAATGTGTTTAGCCGAAAAAAAAATCTGATGAGAAGTACGGTCATTTTGGTTTGTGTCTAATTCAACAGTCTGTTGAAATGAGATTGTTACTAAACGCGCATGAAATTACTTTGTTGCGTACCTACGTAAATTTAACTTAGAAAGAGTGTCAAATTCCAACTAATATAGCACACTATTTGAGGAAGATTCACCAGATGGTCACTGAATTAACAACACTATCCCAAACAACAAACTACAAAACTATGTTACTACTCAAAACATCTCTCGGTATTCAGGGGTAGATTGCTTATCACCTCCTAGGTGGCTGAAAGATAAATATCAGCAGGGTAGAAGTGGAGATAACGCTTTAGGGCAGAATGAGTTAATATAGTGCCAGCTTTTTGATTATCTCTTTTGGCGGCAGTCTTGTAATATGCAGGATCCGTAACCACAGATCCCTTCACTTAATTCCAGTTTGTTTAATTCTGCCAATTGTTTTCTGGGTTAAGGCTTTCCCAAAATTCAACAGATTGGTCAACGACTGTACAACTTGAAATAGCATCAACTCGTAAACTTTCTCGAGTTAGTACATGTCTATAACAATTGTGCAGATATTGAAATAAAAAGAAATCACTGGATAAACTTTGACGTGAAATTACACGCGGAAATAGCGTTTCACCAAAATACACACTACTTTTTGAACACTCCTTGTGCATGCACTTTTTAACATTTAGCTATAAAAGTTGATGCAAGTAGGGTAGGATCAGGTTACCTTCAACAAACAACTTTAATTTTAGACATAACAACTTTTTCAATAAGAAACTAGCTTTTCCCGTGTGATAATCACAAGCACAAAGGTCTTCACAAAAATATGACTGTACCCACATTGAAATTTCTTTGATACATTTATATCTGCATGTGTATACATTCTTGTACTTTCGTTGATGAGTTTCATGTTGCTGTTTTATGTAGTGTATGGCATAGCTGAAACGTGTAAGGTCTTTTGTCAATTCTCAGTCACTAGCAATGTCAGTGTTTGCTATTAATACCTGCCTTCGAATTTCAACCTGTTTAATACATTGCTCTATGTTAAATAAGACAATATGTCTTAGGATATTACTTTCAATATATCTAATTCCTTTAGAAAATGTATTAAATGGCTCCATTTACTAACTCTTATATCGTTTTTATGTAGTATAATAGAACAATCTACCGTTCACATAGCCATGTGCAATTGACAATACTTGCATTGCACCTGTGTTGAGACAGTATCACAGCCAGATAAGAACGTGAGCTATTAAATGATGTACTGGTGGCAGTGTTCTTCGATCTGACTTTTCTGTTGGGCTTTCATCGTTGTTTTCATGCAAGAAACACGGCTTGCTATAGAATGTGTCAGTATGTACCAATTCTTTTTGGAATTGCGAATTGCAGCTACAATTATCAACCAGCAAATTAGTTTACTGTTAAAACACTAGTGTGTCTCAATGTCTGTTATATGTTTTAGATATACTTTGACCTTCAAAAATGGCCTTTGGGCGAGTTCATTAACTAAGGTGGATCTGATATTCGGATCATCTCGGCTAATATTTAGTGTCTTGAATTATTTTTTTTTCTTCATTTTTTCCTAGTCATTTATATATTTTTCCCTCAAAATTTATTTTTTATCAGAAAAAAAAAATCAATTCACCAACAAGGTTAATTCTCAGATTCGGTGGCAGTGTAGGTTTCTGAATCCGTTAAATCATCAACGTTAATAACAACTGGTTCGGGAATCACCGGCTTCGACATTGTACCACTGACAATCATTTATATAAAGTATATTCACAAACTTACTTCAACAACATTGACCGTTTGTTTCGTGAAAAAAACGGGACATTACACCATGTAGTTATCAAAAAAAAAAAAGGTCTTACATTTCCGGGATTCGAACCCACACCTACACCTAATACATTGTATGCGATGTTCACTCTAACCTACTGCGCCAACGAGACAAGTTTATAATGTTCGATTGGTTGGTGTCTTTTATGTATAAACATGTACTAGGATTAGTTCAATATTAAAAGTATATTTACGCCCGAATGCACAACGTATATCTATATATCCCTTTGTGGATTTGAGTTTGTATGACCTGCGGCCAACAAAATCCATACCATGATCAGCTTTCTTCATAGATTAATACAATGTGCAGATGCATGTATCGTGGACATTCATGTTCTTTCTCGTATTATCTATTCTAATGTAGACTCTGCTTTTTGTAGGTTATTAGCATGAAGAGAGCCCATATGTATAACACTACCCATTTAATACCTTGAATGCGCCACAGTTTGTAACTAACTCGGTATGTTTTTTCGAATAATACAATTCATCTTGAATAAAGAAATAATGAGCTAAAACCCTCACAATAACCCGATGTTGCACGTGGTTTAGGTAATGTTTTTAAATTGATTTTTTCATAAGTGATGTTTGGTAATGATATGAACTGTGGTCCTTGAATTGCTAATCCTCTTGAATAAGGATTTAACATATGTGACCATTATCGGTAAAAATTAGATTTTTAACTTGGACATATATGTCTAATCTTCAAATGGGTTTACTGCATACATATTTTTGGTTCTGTAATAATATCCAAGGGTCATTTCAATGTCATTTCAAGGTCACATCCAGGTCAAACGTCAAAAGTGAACTTTAAAAAACACGTACTTAACGTATTAAGATTGCAAATGGTACGTATATTCAAAATATGATCATTTAATGACAATTCAAATGCATTTCTTGCATTTCAGGCAGCAATATTTGAATTTACGCTTATCACTGACTATAAAACCAATGTTTGACTTAACGTGACCTTGTTGAAAATATGCGAAAGGGTCAATGGGTAGCATGTGTGTTGGGAATGAGATATAAATATGTAAAGATTTCTAATAGCAACTGTTGTAATCTCTCGTGTATGTAGCTAAGTATTGTTAGTACTATAAGGAGGGCGGGTTCACGAGTTCGATCCAAGGGCGAGGCGTATGTTTTTTTTTACGAATTCTGAATCATTAGGAGAAGTCGGCAGATACTTGCGTGGTAAATATACAGCTGCTTTGGTCCGTGACTGTATTTCACATATGCTGGAACTCTTTTTGATGTCATTCCAGAATCCATATTAGAGTCAGTGTACCCGGTTTTGCACAGAACGCGGTGTCGCACACCTGCTGAAAATGAACGTTTTGTATGTTATTTTTAATTAAAACATCGTTTCTTTTAATTAATTGATCAAGGACAGCTTTCTGTAAGTAGCTGACCGCGCGCCGACATTTTTTTTTTGGCACTCGAGACTCGCTTTTAAGCTACAGCCGAACATAAAAGAAAATGGTGACAGGCAAGTGAGTACGGATTTAAAACAATATTACATGTTTGTAAGCCAAAATAACTTAATAAAAATATATTTAAGCTGAAGAGAAACGTTTCTTGCTTCGGAAAGTTAACACATAATAAAACTGGGCATTATTCCAGATGAGTTGAAGTGTAAACTTGAACCTCCTACTCTAAATGAAAATAAATATATATCCAAAAGAAAATCGGATTAGCATGTGTACTTACCTGTGTAGAAATAAAAAAAAATGTAGTGCATACATTGGTGAAATGGACAATAGATAATAGGTAATGGTAATATTTCTCGGAGCAACAGAGCACTATATTCACAGCCACAGAAGCCACGCATTTGCATACTAGGCCCACACAAATAGAAGCTTAATAGAAAACTTCAGACAGGGTTGCTGCCAAACATCCAACAAGTGCATATAAAGTATGCTAAAATATAGATGGAGAACAAACGTAAGGGCAAAAATTGGGGGTGGGGGGTAAAGGAAACCCGAAGGGGGAAAGTTGAACAGCCGAATATCAAAAGAATGCCACGACCCTTAATAACAATCACACTACAACGTAAACCACAATAGCGCAGACACACGTGTACCAAAGATAATTATATAACCACGACTAATTGAATAACATAGAAAAACGAACAAGCAACACCATAAGAACACACAGTAGGCACCTTTAAGACTACAGAGCTACAAACGCACCACCACAAGTAAGAAAAAACAATCGTGTACCGTCTTTTCGATTCCGGCTGCCAAAACACAGGGAGCCACGAAAATTACTCAAGTAAAGGGGAGGGATGCAAAAAGTAGCGAAAATGCAAGGGAAAAGAAGGGCAATAGGGGGAGTGAGAAGGAGGAAAATCACTCTCAATAAAGAAGATATACGTAACAGGTCATACAAGACAGACAAAACAACCAGTTGAAAACAGGGGCACCTATATAAGGGAAACTGGGGGGTTAAACGCGCTTGGGGAATGCCAACCTCACACTTACCCTATTCCCAACAAGTTTGACAAGACAATGCTTATAAATTGCCAACAACAAACAAGACTCCATACACAACACAAAATACCAGATAGACAGTTAATAAAAATTCCAACAACAAAAACTTCAAACGCAATATACAAGAGACAGAAAACAAGTTGAAGATAGGGACACCGCCTTGGAACAGTCAGTAGTCTATATAAAGAAAACTGGGGTTTAACCTCGCACTTACCCTATCTTCAACAAGTTAAAAACACAATGTAAATAAAATCCCCGCTGAAAAAGGCTCTAACATTGGTGCAAAAATAACAGATACATGTAAATAAAGCAAAACAAAAAATTAAGGTTTAAATCAAAAGGTATAATTACACCAACGAAAACTCCAACAACTTCCCTTTGAAGTCAAGCCAAAAAGAGCCTAACTTTTAAGGGCACGACTAAGAAAACTTTAAAATTAAAATCAACTCTCTCTGTCCGTTGTATGTAGGATTTAGGAGAAAAGCCTCATGGGAGTCTGACACTTTATTGGGGCATCGCCCACCCAAAATAGGGAACGCGTAAGCAATTAAATTTGTAGAAGGGGGTAAAATCACTAAACACGCCGTGCTTCACGATGTTGCATCTTATCCTTTTTTTAAACTTTTTAAAACCCTTTTTTACAAATGTTTGATTAAAATGAGGGCTATGTTTTTAATCTTCCGAATTTTATAAACTCATCTCCATATTTATTCGGGTGTTTAGGTCGAAGTTTTAAAAGTGTTTTTAGGTTTCGTATTGTATTTTTCTAAACAGTTTTTCCCACGATCTGTAGTAAACTTTACTAAAAGCTTTCCGTAGCTTATGAAAAGGGTAATCCTGTTGTAACAATTTCTTGGTGATATGAAGATTTATGTCATTAAAATCATCTATCTTTAAGCAAGCTCTTTCAAAACGAATAAGTAGTGAAATGTAGACACCGTAAGATGTTGCTCGAGGGACATCTCCATCGAGTTGAGGGAAATTGACAATTTCAAAATTAAAATCGTCCCTTTTATCATATATTTTCGTTTCTAGATTATTATTCACAATTGTTAAATTTAAATTCAAAAATGAAGCATATGAAGCGATTTTTCATGTTTATATGACAGGAAGTAATGATATGACGTGGATCGGGTGTGAAAACTGTGATAGATCGGTGCATTACGAATGTGAAGGTAATAAACAACAGCAATTGATTGATGTCAGTCTTACTTCTAAAACAAACTGGTTCTGCAATACCTGCTTAGAAGAGGAACGAATCTGCTCCAGTTTATTGTATGTAACTAATAAACATATTGTAGTTGGAAGAGGAATGCATTTCGTACCATGTTTTATGGAAGACAAGTGTTTATCAAATACTAATGTACTTTTTTCCGACAATGTATAATAAGTATTGCATTGTACTGGAAGCAAGCACTTCTTGAGCATATAATTGTATATCATATATCATTTTATCATCACAAAGACTTTAAAGTAAGGCTGCTAGCTTGTTATGCAGTTTACCATGTTAAACAAAGCTCATACCGCAAAAAAAAATAATATATATATATATATATATATATATATATATATATATATATATATATATATATATATATATATATATATATTGTTTTTATGCCACATACAAGTAGATGTTGCATATTATTTTGTTTCAGATATAATGTACTTGAAGAATGTTAAAAACATAGTTGGTGTTTTCTTAAAATTGTATTTTCTATGGTCCCACCTGTTTTATTTGGATGTATACCTTTGATTGCATGAGCTATTTTGGATTTCAAGTGTTTATTGGTAAGTAATTAGGTTCAATTAAAAAAATATATACTTTTCATTTCCAAAATCGACGTGTGCGAAACCGACTACTTTCAAGAAGAACATGTTCTCCATTACGGTGTTGTATTTAAGCGCTCCATTCTCCATGAGGTCATAAACTTTAACGGCTGGAAATAAAAACAATTTTTGTAAAGCAAGAAGTTTTTTCTTTAAGTTGATGTTATAAATGTATTTGAAATTTTAGTCTTTAGTTTTTAGCATACGTTTATGTTGCCAATGTGTGCGAAACTGGGTACATCGTCTCTAGTCTACGGTTTTGCTGATGGTCATATAGCAAATAAAGTTGTCGTCCTACATCTGTTTCCCTTGAATCACTAGCAATCGGAAACATTAAAAGGTGCGCAGTTATTATCAATGACTGGATGAATCGAAACAAACAGAAAATGAAATCTTCCAAAACTGAATTTATTATGTTTGGTATAAGATCTCAATTGAACAAATGTCCATTAACATTGCTGGTGGTGATTTCAAACGTGAAAGCACAATGAGATAAGTAGTATAAGAACTACCGAAACTGGGACTATTTGACATCATTTTAACCCTTGCCCTTGACCTTAACTGACCAGTGCTGACCAATTAAAAAACCACAGGTTTTGACAAACTACTGTGAAAACATTTGGTTTAACCAAATAAAAAAACAGGGGTTTTGAACCCAAAGCGAATATCCGGAAATATAAAACAATAATAAATTTACATCATTCATTTCTGTATTTTTTACCCGTTCATGTACTGACTTAACCTATAACTCTCGTAGTAAACATGTAAACAACACACGTTAAATTGATCAATATAGAACGTTATGCAGGTAAACTGATTACAAGACTCAGTAGTTGCTCTTTGAAATTTAAATAACACAACCGTTGTTTCAGTATACAAATTATTTGATAAGACTTAACTTCTAACAGAAATGGATATTTTATATTATATGAGTGTATTGGAATCGTTTATATTAAAAAATATGAAAAAGGAGAGGCCTTTACAGAACAGGATTATGAAAAGACCTGCACAATTGTAAATGCTATCAAATATGTAGATATTTTACATGCTACAATTAAGAATTCTATCAGAAAAACTTTAACAGCAAATGAAGTGGACTTTCTAAAAATAGCACACGATTGTGTTTATAAAAATAAAAAAGAAATGGAATTAATTAGAAAACCTGTGCCTATTTTGGAAGACAAGAAACTGATTAGAAAACCTAACACTCTTTTGGAAGACAAGGAATTGATTAGAAAACCTGACGATATTTTGGAAGACATGGAAGACAGGCTTTTACGTCTTCAACTGCCAAATGTTTCAAAATCAAAAATTACTCAAACAACAACAAAAGATACTTTAAAATGGATACAGGATAGTATTGAAGAAGAAAGAAATGAATTTGTGTATATTTTATCACCAACAAACAAAATAGAAAATACATTTTCTTTAGAAAGAATTATTGAAAAAATTAAAGATTACATCAAACGTATCGAGGCACGGAAAATGCAGGACAAAGGAAGTAAATATTCATTTTCAATATGGTTACTTTTAAGCCGGCAAAAATTCTTTGATGAGCAAGAACAAAACAAGGCCATTGGATTTCGTGGATTTCAGGAGAAATCAAACTATCAGTACGACAAATTCAAAGATATTTCCAAGTATTTTGCAAACAAAACTGTCAATGAAAGTTATAGTTGGCCAGCAGAAAGAAATTATAACTACTTTAGAAAAAAACAGATAATGATTATTGGAAAACAAGAGATTAAATTTTAACGACATCGGTGTTGTGACACAGGTGTCATTTTATTGCGACACCAGTGCGAAACCAATGCGACACCAATGTGACCACAGTGCGACACCAATGCGACACCAGTGCGACACCAATGCGACACCCTCCGGTTTGACAAAGTGAAGAAAACATATATTTTACTAAACATGTTTTTAAAAACTTTAAGGAGAGCTTTACACCCAGACTGAAAATTGACACAATAGTTTTAGTCTCCATTTGTAAGTTGACTTCAGTCATTAATAATTCAATAATGTTTACCTGTATTTATTAAGTGGTAAAATGTTACTGTTCTAAACCGATCAATATTGATTTTAGCGGTGTTAGTAAAGTATGAAATAGGAATTGTTAACTCTCAGTATTTATACAATAAATCATAAATTTTTATACCATCTTGTAACATTTTTATGAAAAATAAACAATAATAACCATACAATACACATGTTTTGTCTTGATATTGTGCTGCTATACTTTACTCCAGGTATATATTTGATTACTTCTTTTGGTGGTGGAAAACCGAATGGGTCAAAGTATCTTTATTTACATAACATACCCAGTGTGTTCCAGGCCCAACAGAGTCGTCCAAATTTATAATTCCATATTCAATCTTTGGTAAAGTGTAACTTTTCGAAGACTTTGTCTTTGGTCCTTTGGTCCTTTTGTTTTTGTTTCTACTAAATACACCCCTAAAGTTTTTAATTTTTAATTGTGTTACCCATCGTTCAATTTCAAAGTTAAAAAAAGGTTTGTTCATATTTTTTTTTTACTATAGAAATTCGTCTGTAAGGTCTCCTTTGAGAATCAATCTGTATACCCAGGCCTTGTCGGTTGCTTGCAGCACCCTTACCACTTAACAAGGATATAATCAAAGGTATCCCGAGACTAGCAAGAACAGTACTAATAAAACCGCCATCTTGTTTTTGTTTTTGTATTAATTTAATTACACTAGTTTCCCTTAATTGTTTTCTTTGATTAGGTGTAAGATATGGTGATATCATATTTCTCTTATCATTAGCTACCGAAATCAAACCATTTCCAAGTAACTTACTGATACCAGTACTGGCAAGACCGAACAGGGCCCCGATGCCTAAGGGTCCTAATATTTTTGTAGCTACTTTTGCAGCTACCGAAAGTACTGTTCGACCTAACAGACCTGCCAATGTACCAATAAACCCTCAATTTTGACCTTGGCCGACCATTTGCTTTTTTTTTTAATTGTAATTTCTAATCCCTTCTTATTCCTAATAGACTTTCAATTTTATTAATCTGTGTTCAAATTCCAAACTTATTGGAGCAATGTCTGATTTATCGAATTCAAAATCACCATAATTGTACGTATGTTTCCCTGATATAATTATTAATGTCCGTATAACTGTAAGAACCATATGTAAATATTATATCTTTCCATTCTTTACTATTATTTAAACGAATTATTTTAATATCGTATTCATCACTAATATTATGCCAAGAATAAGTCATGGGGTTTAAATTTACTATCCAAACCAACACCCATAAGTTTTTTTTTTTATTTTCTAAAATTAAGGAACGGCTGAATCTGACTTTTAAAATCGCTTGGAGTTTTTTATTATCGTTTTTAACAGCTTCAGAACTTAACACTATTGTTTGTTCCATTTATATATTCAAGAAAATTATTTTTTATATAACATTTCATGTTGTTCTGGTAACAATTTATTTATTTTTAATAGTTCATCAATTATGCTAATAACTTCATTTTTCAGTTCTTCATTATTATTTCCAGCATCAATTGAACAACAAATAAGTTCTAAGTCATTAACCAGTTCTTCTGGATTGCATAGACAAACGTCATAACCTTGACCCGTAAGAACTTTTTAAATTTTATAGATCTTTTATTGATAGGTAATCCTGATTTTTCTTTTAATTTTTTAGATATTTTTCTAGAAAGTATTGAATGTGTTTTGCTGTTGTTATATCTTTTATTAATCAAATCAATTAAATCATTATCTACCTTAACGTTAATAACTTCTTTTCCAGTTCTTAGCAATCAATTTGTTCTGACCATAAAGTTTATTAAGATCAATCAATAAATTAACATATTGTCCATTTGGTGAAACTTTATATGTATTATGTTGTCTTATTCAATTTCCGTTTTTTCTATACTTTTTTGATATATGTTTGAGCGAATCTTTATAATTCATCGAATTATCTGCTTTATCTCAAAAATCTTTTATTATTCTTTCTTCAGCTTTTGTAATTATTTTCTTATTTTCTTTTCCATCTTTTTCTGCTTTTCCTATAATGCCTTGTATTTTTTCTTCAGTCATTTTTCCGCTATGAAATAAATTAGAAACTTCTTGCGGTATGGGATATTTATTTTTATCTAATTAGTCCAAATTAACAACTATATTTGGGTCCAAATATACCTCTTTTGATTTTACCCCCACTTCTGTAGACAATTCATTAGCTTCTTTATACTCATCATCCGAATCCCTATCCTTAAGCTCATTTTCTGCTTCGAATAATTCAATTTTTTTTTCATCATCTTGTTCTCTACGATATGCTTCTTCTAACTTTTAATTTTTTTATCTATTACTTCTTTTATTTTTCTTCGGTTAATTTTGTTGTTGGTGGCGGTAATGGTTTTTCGGTTATCCTCTTTTTTCACTTTCATATTCTTCTTGTATTTTGGATTTTTCTTCTTCTTGTAATCCTTTAGTTAATTCAGTATTACCTTGTATCAGATCTTCTGATATACTTTTCGGAAGTAACGCTAATAGCTCTTTGATTCCAGGTAATGTTTTTAACTGACTTGACAATTTTCTTTTTGACTTTCTTTCCTTCTGTGATTGGTTTATAAATTCACTATACATTTCTTGGCCAGTAGCTTTTCTTTTCTCTCTTTTTTCTTCACTTTTAGCTCTTACTTTTGTTCAACTAGTTATTTATTTCTTCACTTCTTTAAGTTTTGCTAGCATTTATATAATAATGTAAAATAATGTAAAATAATGTAAGATAATGTAATATTATTATATAATGGAAAAATTCCCAATTATGATGCAAAAGTGATAAATCTAATTACTTTAAGCAATATTATCCTTTTATGTCTAATTCATGATTTAGAATGTTTAATATGTGGATTTCCGGGTCGGGAAAAGCAAATGTAATTATGCATATGCTTCGAACACCCCTTATATATTATATGATAAAATTATACTTGTATGCTAAAAGCCTAGAAAAAATCTAAATATCAGGATTTAATTAATCATTAAATACAATGCAGGAAAAACATGAAATAGATCCAAATAAAAAAACTTGAACATTCTAATAATGAAATATTTGACGTTAATGATCTTAAACAAAGATCAAAAGATAGAATATTTGATGATTATATATGTGAAGAAAAAAAATCTCAAATTGAAATAACAAAATATTGTATTAAGGACGTCACAAACACTGTTCTGTTATTTATTTAAGCCAGTCTTACTATAAAACACCAAAAGACTCCCAATTAACTGTTCACACTATATCTTGTTTGAAAAACCCAAGTAAAAAGGAAAATGATATGATTTTAATGAGCAAAATATATCGTGATTCTTTTGCAAATGCAACAAAACAAATATATGATTTCCTATATGTTGACAAACCAAGGAAATTTTAAAAAAAATACGGGAAAATTTTATAATAATTATGTAATGGGGTTTTTAATGATGCAAAACAAATAAGTGACCCGACAGTATAAGAAAAGTTAAAAATTGATATTGATTTAAGTATTATGCCACTAGAAAACAATTCAAAATGCTTAAAAGGACATGAAGTTTATATCTTCATAAAATAAGGACTTAATAACACATGAACGACCATTAGATATGGGAGCTAATGGAATAATCAACCTAGGAAAAACCAGATAACCCAGTGATGCAGTTTCAAGACGGTTTGTTTGCAAAAAAAAAATCAAAGTGTAAAAGAAGACTTTGATCTTGAAGGCATCAAAGTATTAAACAGACACTAGAAGAAGACGATTGAAGAATTAACAAAGGACTTAAAAAACAATTCATTATTAATAGTTCAATTACAAGGTAAAATTAAAGAAGAAATAATAACTATGGTTGATTCTATTTATGAACTTAAAGAGAATCTGATTTAACAGAGAGTCAGATGAAAGAAGTATTCAGAACCAATTTTGAAATGTTATTCAATCAAGTTCAAGAATTGAACATAGTATGAATAAACATGAATAATTAGAAGACAAGATTATTGAAGCTGAGTAAAAAGTTACAAAATATGTATCAGTTAGAAGTCAAAATAGAAATAAATAAACTAAATACTGACTTTACAAAAAAGGATCAAGATTTGTTAGACATGTTTTCAAATAGATTTGCAGAATATGTATCTGAACTTGAAAAGGCAGCTTCACAAAGAGGTGATGATCATGACACAGCATTAGACAACCTTAGAAAAGAGTTTAATTCTAACTTAAATTCTAACTTAGAAAATTTGAAGAAGCAACTTCAAAACTGGATGAGTACTGTCGGCACACGTCACAATATAAAGTACGCAGAATTAATTACACTTACAGAAATATTACAAAAAGATATTAACGAATTTGATGCTAAAAAAAAAAGGATCTGGACATTGTAGTTGATAAATCAGTTAAACAAGGAGAATTAATTACCTCTAATGCTGAAGCAATTACCACAAATGCCGAAGAAATTACAAAAGTAAGAAATGCTTTTTTAAAACAAGAAACATGATTAGGTAAAACAAAAAATACTGTTGACAATTTGTCTGCTTATGAAGCTGCTACAACAAAACAAGTTGATGATTTAGCTGAAGTAATTCTTGAACATGAAAATAAATATAAAGCAGTAGAAGAAGAACTAGAAAAAGTAAAACGTGAGATATTTCTTTTTGAATAATACAATAGCAGACAACTACATGTAAAATATTATCTTGGAACACAATTTGATATTGAAGATAAACAGTTACAACAAAAGGTATTAAAGACCCAAGATTTTTTTGCATTATTTGGAATACGAGGTAATAAGATTACAGATTATAAAAGTTTTATTAAAAAAGTAAAATATGGTAGATTTGAAATTCAACAAGATGGGGATTACTTAATTTAAATGAATATTATCATTGAATACTCTGGTAAAGAATTAAGATTGTTTATTTGTGACTGGAGAAGCGAACATACAAACGGATATGAGCATTTATCACCTGAGGTTAAAAATACAACACTGGTTTTTAAGAAAAGAAGTAATGAAATAAATTTAAGCAAATGAACAAAATTTACAATTTGGCCAAATTTAAACATTAGACACACCGATGGATTTTACTATAGAACCAGGAAGTTATGTAAGATTCTATCTGGTTTATTAATATAATGGGAATATTCAATAATATCAATGTAAATGTAAATAAAATAGAAAGACAAATGGTAAGAAAACCTCCTTTTTTATAACATCTGCAACAGAATATGCTGCTGTATTATTTCAATGGGAAGTTGGTAATGCTAGTCCTGGTTTAGTTCAAAATGGTAATAATGTAACAAATAAACAAAAATTGCATTTTAACTATTCTTATAGATGCAATTAAATTAGATAAAGGAGATGTTAAATTGGAATTAAAACACAAAGAAAATAAAATTCTTCAAAGATATTATACAAAAAATAACATAAAGAATGAATCTATTTCTATTAATTATGCTGATCAATTTCAAACAAATTCAGTTATTTATATAGATGGTTTAAACGTGAAGAATATTCAATTAACAATTTATGGTTCTGTGACCGTAGGCTAATGTATTAATACCAATATCTTTTATTGTCATAACATGATAAAGACATTTTATTAATAACATAACTAGAAATACTGTGCTTATCAGAACAAATAACTGTAAAGGTGTGATTACTTTGGGTTGAATTAAATAAGACGTCTTTGTAATTTTCATGAACTATTGTTTCTTTACAACATGTTTTTTAATTTCTTTACATTTTTTAATGTTAACTTCATTTTCTAATAAATATGAATAGATTTTACTTCTTAATCCAACAAATATTCAACAATGGGAATGCCGGCAGTTTCATCTTCGAATTTTCCAATTACTTTTTTGTTGTAATCAAAATAAAACTCTGAATTACTATCATAATCACTATTATCAAATAAATCTTTGTCCTTATAAAAATACTTATATGCATCTTCAGTATTTATTTCATAACATAATGAATCATTGTCAGTGAATAGCAATTTACAATTACCTTTATACTTTTCCTTATATAAGTATAATGAAAATCATGCATTAAATATTTAGATAAATCAAGAATACACATTCCAACATAACAAAGTCTGTTTGATAATAGTCTTTCTTTTATTCTATGAATACCAAACAAATTCTTATTAAACATTGTTGAACTAACAAATAAAGGTTTTGCTATATACTTCAATAAAAGATTTTTATTATGTGTTAATTTAATATTGATTCTTTTTAATATTGAAACTATTCTGCGGAGAGATAGAGCTTTTGATTTTATGAACGGCTGCGTAACCTTTAGCTGACAAATCGGGCAATGTAATACACGTTCGGCTGGAAATCACTAATGATTAAGCCGGTTTCTAGACATGGCCGAGTTATTATCATTACTATTATTATCATTATTATTATTATCATGATAAACACATTTAAAGGCGCTTTACATATAAAAACGCAGTCACAGAGGGCGCAAAATTCATCCTCTACTAATACAGACTCAGAGTGATCTGACCAGAGGACACAATGAGATAAAGCCACCAGAACAGATAGAGAGGACAGATTTAATGAAGGCCTGTCCGGCTAACTTTATTAACCTAGCTCTTTGCGAATATACATTCTGGGTCTTTAACGTGCCCGTTGTAAAGCACCGATACACACGAAGCCGTCTTTCCTTGGAAGAACCAGTACAGGCCTCTTAGTTAGGTGGGAGACACTCAAGAGCATCTCAGAAATTTCCAGTGCCTGGACCGGGCCTCGAAACCCAGACCTCTGGATTGACAGTCAAGCGTTTTACCACTAGACCGCAGGTCCGCCTAGAGTTGGACGTAACGCCAGACTGAAATAAAACAAAGGTGATAATTATGTCACAATTTGGACTATCAGACTAAACTAAAATGAAAGGAATAGTCAAGTCACAAAGTGACTAAATATTCCTTACCTAGCGGTTAAAAATAATATGCAGGTAGTAGATCGCCTAAACGTTCCATAGGAGGGAAAAACTAGAAGTCAGCATTTTGACGCCATATTTGGCGTCATATTATGAAGAAATAGTGTATGAGCGAGTTTAACTAGAGGGTGTGAACGGCAGCATCCATTTTCACTTCTGTCCATGAACAGGCTCAACTAAGGTTATGTAGAAAAATTATACATGTTCCTTTTTTACAGTAACATAACATTATCTACATATTACGTTTGGTAATACTAGTAATTTTATATCGAATATGTCGTGTCTAAATCATTCTTACCCTTTCCTTAATATGTTAACTTGTTGTTGTAATTATACAAAGCTATGTTATGAACTTATGGAAATAAATATGTTTAAACTATATCTAAGATGATTTTTTGATCGGCAGGGCTTAATCAGTATCACTGTTCTAGCAACGTAACTGGGGTTCCTGTTGAATTTGAATCTGAGGGTAAGTCGGTGCTTGGATACGACACATCTGCAATGAAAATCTTTCGTTTTACACCAAAGTTCAGTTAGTAAATTTGACTTAACTTTTGAAGTTTATTGTTTTTGCAATAATAATTCAGATCTTCTATAGCTTAGATTGAATTCGAACATAAATTGTTACCAGATATGCCAAGACCACAGAGGTCCACAAACGCTCTTTACTATTATTCTTTCCACTTATAGAATTTCTTAATAGGATCAATGTATACGATATCTCTGTAGGTTATATAACAGTAATTCGGTCAAAAATGCGCTTCCGTGGTGTAGTGGTGTAGAAAAAGAAGTCTCTAAGAAATAGATAATCTTTTTTCCATTTTTCGCGCATTTGCACATAAAACGGGCCAAATGGTCATTATTTCACTCTGGAATGTATCTTACATACAATAAGATACTTTCCATGCAAACATTCGCATGTTTTCGAGTTGTTTACTTTAAAATGAAAGTAGGGTGTTTATTCTGCGGACCGCTTTCTGAAAATCGGCATTATGAGGGTACCTGACTTCAGCTGACTTGCATTTCACTGCATACTACTAGAATTCAATACCCCTTTTTCTTTTTGTTTTCTTGAGGCTAATGTATGGATAGCTGTACGAAGGAGTAAAAATCTAGAAACTTTATCGAAATTGTTCTGAAGTAGCTGAATTTTATATGAAACAAAGAACAATTTCTTTTATTGGTATATAGCCAACACCAGCGCCTGTTATTAAGTGATGGAAGTATGACCTATTTGCCCTCGAGGCAGCCAGTCATTAAGAACTAAGTAGGTTCGGATTCAATATATTTTAAATGTTAAAACAAGCGTTTATCTCATCATAGAAAAAATATACAAAAAATGATATGTCTGTTGCACCGACATTTTCGGAACATAGGAAAATACGAATGTTTTCATGTTACTCATTAACAGCTGAATAAGTTTTTCTTTTTATGTAGTGGAAAGAAAATATCGCATTTATTCATAAATATTATTATTCACCTTGTATCAGATCTTCTGATATACTTTTCGGAAGTAACGCTAATAGCTCTTTGATTCCAGGTAATGTTTTTAACTGACTTGACAATTTTTCTTTTTGACTCTCTATTCCTTCTGTGATTGGTTTATAAATTTCACTATACATTTCTCGGCCAGTAGCTTTTCTTTTCTCTCATTATTTCTTCTCTTTTAGCTCTTACTTTTTGTTCAACTAGGTTATTTATTTCTCTCACTTCTTTAAGTTTTGCTAGCATTTATATAATAATGTAAAATAATGTAAAATAATGTAAGATAATGTAATATTATTATATAATGGAAATTCCTAATTATGATGCAAAAAGTGATAAATCTAATTACTTTAAGCAATATTATCCTTTTATGCCTAATTCATGATTTAGAATGTTAATATGTGGATATTCCGGGTCGGGAAAAGCAAATGTATTAATGCATATGCTTCGAACACCTCTTATATATTATGATAAATTATACTTGTATGCTAAAAGCCTAGAACAATCTAAATATCAGGATTTAATTAATCTATTAAATACAATTGCAGAAAAACATGAAATAGATCCAAATAAAATACTTGAATATTCTAATAATGAAATATTTGACGTTAATGATCTTTAATCAGAAGATCAAAAAATAGTAATATTTGATGATTATATATGTGAAGAAAAAAAATCTCAAAATGAAATAACAAAATATTGTATTCAAGGACGTCACAAACACTGTTCTGTTATTTATTTAAGTCAGTCTTACTATAAAACACCAAAAGACATCCGAATTAACTGTTCACACTATATCTTGTTTGAAAGCCCAAGTAAAAAGGAAAATGATATGATTTGTAATGAGCAAAATATAAATCGTGATTCTTTTGCAAATGCAACAAAACAAATATATGATTTCCTATATGTTGACAAACCAAGGAATTTTAAAAAAATACGGGAATTATATAATAATTATATAATGGGAGTTTTTAATGATGTAAAACAAATAAGTGACCCCGACAGTATAAGAAAAGTTAAACTTGATATTGATTTAAGTGATTATGCCACTAGAAAACAATTCAAAATGCTTAAAAAGGACATGAAGTCATATCTTCATAAAATAAGGAACTTAATAACACAATGAACAGACCATTAGATATGGGAGCTAATGGAATAATCAACCTAGGAAATCCAGATAAACCCAGTGATGCAGTTTCAAGACGGTTTGTTTGCAAAAAAAAAATCAAAGTGTAATAGAAGACTTTGATCTTGAAGGCATCAAAAGTATTAAACAGACACTAGAAGAAGAAGATTGAAGAAGTTGTTTACTTTAAAATGAAAGTAAGGTGTTTATTCTGCGGACCGCTTTCTGAAAATCGGCATCATGAGGGTACCTGACTTCAGCTGACTTGCATTTCACTGCATACTACTAGAATTCAATACCCCTTTTTCTTTTTGTTTTCTTGAGGCTAATGTATGGATAGCTGTACGAAGGAGTAAAAATCTAGAAACTTTATCGAAATTGTTCTGAAGTAGCTGAATTTTATATGAAACAAAGAACAATTTCTTTTATTGGTATATAGCCAACACCAGCGCCTGTTATTAAGTGATGGAAGTATGACCTATTTGCCCTCGAGGCAGCCAGTCATTAAGAACTAAGTAGGTTCGGATTCAATATATTTTAAATGTTAAAACAAGCGTTTATCTCATCATAGAAAAAAATATACAAAAAATGATATGTCTGTTGCACCGACATTTTCGGAACATAGGAAAATACGAATGTTTTCATGTTACTCATTAACAGCTGAATAAGTTTTTCTTTTTATGTAGTGGAAAGAAAATATCGCATTTATTCATAAATATTATTATCACTAATATTATTATTATATGCGTAAGGTTTTTCTTTTCTTTTAGTGCGTGCTTGAGATTAGCTTTACGTACATACTAAATCACTGTCACATCATTCTGAACTTTGCGCAAATTCATACAGACAGGCAGACAGATTTTTGAATAAACTGTATCGGACCAAACATATTTTGCCTATTCGTATCATTATATTACGGGGGCCCTTTTCATTCTCGTGTAATGATAAATTTTATAACACATATTAAGTCCTCGGTCCACAGTTTATGCTATTGACTGGTCTAAATTGAAACATCATATTTTTCCGTACTGAAGTAGTAACTTCATGGAAAAATATCAATGAACATTTATTTCTGACCTCATGCAATTAGAAACTTAATAGATCGCTTGCCGCTAAATTGTGAAAAATATTACCCGAGGTCGGAAAAGTCATTCAATAAGTGTATAAAGTTAACCTTCCATCAAAATGCTGGTTCTAGTGCGTTCAATCTATTCATCAAGTTTTCTATGCTTTTCGGCTGCAGAACCTGGGGAATTTCTCCAGTGATGGAGGTTAAATAATATATATTTTATTTTCCTTTGAGCTTTTATTAAAATTTTCAGACTTCAAAGATGATACTGTGACAAAATAAAAGCTACATCATATACATGTACGTCGGGTTGCACCACTTGAGATATATTTATCTCTTTCCGAAGGGGCGTACCACAGGAAGAACCTAGAAATCGTGACTCCCAGCTTAGCACAGGCATCAATTTTTTGTTGGGTTTAACGCCGCGCGACACAATTTTAGGTCATATGGCGACTTTTCATCTTTGATGGTTGAGGAAGACCCCAGTTTTACCTCTGTGCAATATTTCATTACGGGCGGGTACCTGGTAGAACCGCAGCAAGCTCGATGACTTCCTAGCATGAGTTATTCAACGCACCGAGTGAAGCAGGAACCGACGTCGGGGAAGGGCAATTGATTCTACATCAGCGACGTCCCTCCCTGCACACACATCATGGATCCGCAAATGCGTAGTTGCACTATGCCAAATTATCATTATATGACTTCTTGTGACTATTTGCAATTTCAGCATTTTCATGTTTATTGAACAAATCAAGGGCAAAAACCCTCCATTTACCGAGTCAGGGGGATAATACGTGATAATATGTGTGCAAATTTTAACTGTTAAATGTGACGATTCTAGCTTAAATACACTTCCAATTATAAGCACCAAGATGGACAGCTGGACGGGCAACGCAAAAACACTCCGCATTATAAGCACCCAGATCTAATTGCTATAGGCTTTGAAAGCGAAGAGCATGGAACCTGACCAGACTGCGCGGATGCGCAGGCTGGTCTGGATCCATGCTGGTCGCAAACCCACTATGTTGATTTTCTCATGGCGCGCTCAAATATATCGGTACAGAACACAGTAACAAGTAAAAAAAAACCAGAACAGCTACATTTATATCTTTTAAATACGACATGTGATTAAGGAATGAATTAGTTTTAAAATATCAGTATCATTTTCGTGATAAATAACTTCTACAGCCGATGGTGCGTTTTTCAGTTACAGAAAAAAAACAGCTAGTATTTGTCTTGTGCAGTAATATTTGTCATTCAGTGTATCTAGCTGCGACAATGAAACAACTTGTAAAATCCAGAGCTATTTATTTGTTCCGCCCGCTCAATAGGGAGATCGCCGGTCTAGGTATCGCGGGGTCGTGAGTTCGATTGCCGGGCGGGGTGTGTGTTCTCCGTGACGATCTGATAAATTGCATTGTACCTGAAATCGTTGTCCTCCACCTCTGATTTATGTGGGGAAGTTGGCAGGTACTGCGGAGAACACCGGTTAGGTTAACTTTCCGTAATGACTGAAATACTCTTTAAGTTGAAAAACGGCGTATAGCTCGAAACAAAGCAACAAACACAATTACGTTTTAACTGAAAACTGACAATCTTTTTTTTTTCTGGGGTATACTATTATTCAGAAAAAATCAATTCATATATTACATACAAGCTCTATGGCTTTTTCAATACTATACTAACATTGGTGTCACTACTTACTATAAAATTTAAACAGAATAAATCATTTTGACAAAAAAAGAAGATTTAAAACAGAGTTGATAAAATAGACAAATTAACTTTGATACATTAATAACAATTTAACAATTTCATATAAATATTACTATTCGATTCTTCGTTACTGATTATAAAAAAAACTGTTATTCTACCCATTCAACTTATCATCATAAGTCTTGGAAAGTTTTTCAATTTCTGTTATCAAGTGTTTTATATGACCAGTTTTCCAAAATAAATGAACTAGTGTTTCCTTTTCACGTTTACAAAATGTACAATATTCGGTTATAGTCTTGTTCATTTTGAATAACAAAACATTGGTACCTAATATTCTATGAGAAATTCTAGTTTGTAACCATTGTAAATATGTATCATTACACGTCATGTAAACACAGCTATAAATATGTTTCCATTCAGCATTATCAATATCAAAGATATTACATAATTTTTCTTGAGAAGTTGGATCAATCTACTGATTACCATACCATTGGAAATTTTCGAACCTTTTTAAGTGGCACTTTAAAAAAAACTAAGGCCAAATCGGTCGTACAATAAATCAAGTACACGATCTTATCTTTTTAATAACTGAATTTCTTCGGTTAAAAAAACACAGGGTTAAATGAAATTCTGCATTGTAAAACAATTTGTTTCAAACGTGTAGAATTGCAACTCAGTAGGTATACAGACAATATCAAATAGGAAAACGGGGCGAAAAAAATGGTAGAAAATAACGGATTTAAATAGTTCGCAGTTTTGGCTCTGTAGAAATACATTCCTTTCTCTTGATGCATTGTTTTGTTGAAATCATTTAACAAATCGATCCCTGATATGTTGATAGCATTATCGTCGTAAAAAGCAGAACTTCTTACAGAAAATAAGTCATTCATTCGATTTGTATACTGCACTGACAACATTCCTCAAGAAAAAGTAACTAAGTCACAGACTTTTCAAATGGCCCCCGGTGTTTGCCTTGCTCGTTTTGCGCTGCAGCCACTGGAAGTTCCTCTATTTCATATACAAAAAGAAGAGCCTGCAGCTATTTAGTGTGTCAATACCTAAGTAAACTGTCTCTGTTGTTACCTTCGCGCTGGACTCAGCTCGAGGTGATATGCAGTGTATTCGTCTGAGCTTGCCTCGCTTCCAATATAAATTGTCATCTGTAGTAGTGGCTTCGTACATTAACTCTGTAAAAACGATAGTATGCGGCCGTTGTCGATTCAACGTCGTAAAAATTTTTTAACATCGCTCTACCATTAGACAAAATTGCATCACTGAAAGTTGAATCGTCAAGTCATGATAGCTCAGTCGTAGGGCATTCGCCTCTGGATCAAGAGTTTCGGTGTTTGAGCCCGACAGAGAAATGGAGGTCACATTTAGGTAGAGTAGATGGATATGATCTTCAGATGACGGTAAAAAAGTGCAGTTGGTGTAACGCAGAGGCTTTATTCTAGCGAGAGTGTATTCATACAGCTGCTGGTTCGACGCGACGAATTTATTCCTAAGCGGGAACTTATTAATCAAGTCTCTTTTCTCCACAAGTGAGATTTTCGGACTTTATCGTAGATTTTCATATAAAACACTATCGTAATATCGTCCCGTCGAGGCGGACCGAAAACTGTCAAATAATTTCAAAAACAGTTTCCTGACCTTGGTTTTGCAGCTGCTTCCGATAAAATATGCATCCAAACACCATTTTTCCCGTCGTACAAAGGTAAATTTCTTTTCTCACACCGCCAAATGTCAGCATCTTTGAGTTTTTTGTTACCTTGAATAGCATCTTTTGAATGCAGATGTAAATACTGTATCATCCTTTCTCCAAAGAGATACAACTGTTTACTCGCCATTCCAAAATACTTCCATTTCCATTTATCCACCAGTTTTATGAAGTCATATCCTGAAGTTTAAATCTCAAATATCGGTTCGTGTCAAAATTTTGATGTCCATTTGCATGACATTTTCTTACGTTTAGATGACCTGTAAAAAGAATGTCGTCAACATTGTATGACATACGCCCCGGAAATAAGTAATAGGAAAGTAGAATACAAACTTACACTAGAAAAAAGAATCAGGTATAGAAAGAAAAATTGCATTATCGTTTTAGACAATAAGAGCACCACCTTGCGGGTGCAGATGCCCATCTGATTTTTTTTTGTTTCGGTATAGTAGCAATATAAACCTAACCATGATTTTCTAACTCCAAGAGGGGGCACAATTCTTGCAAAAAGCAATTCAGAGTTACGATACTTGCTGTGCAGTGTTAGTTTTTAATGGTGAATAACTGCTCCAAGTTTTAACCGATATATTTGACCGTAACTGGGAAAAGTTGACCTACACGCAAAACTTATCCAAGAGATCTTATATTTTCTAAGTCCAAAATGGGCAATAATTCTTGCAAAAAGCAGAATGGAGTTATGTTTCCTCCTGTACAGAGTCAGCTAAATAAATGATGGTGAACAAGTAATGCAAGTGTTAAAGCAGTAGGTTTAGGAGATAGTTTAGGAGAAAATCTGACCTAGACATACTACTAAACCAGGCAACGCCGATCCCGATCAAGTGATAACAATAACTTGGGGCGTTGAATTCTTCAAGTGAGGAAGCTATCCAGAGAGCAAGGGAAATTCGTGAATGACCATGACCTTAACTTCTCTAATATACACCCGTATTTAAATACTGATTATTTATAATAATGTGACACGCCTGGCAAAAAGGTGGTAGTCGGTCATATATTTTCCGTTAATTTTGTTTTAATGACTATCGACTGACTACAGATCAAAGATCCAATTCAAATGTTTATAACCAACAACGCGTATATAATACGCGTTTATCTTGACGCGGGCCATTTGTGCTTTCATTTTCAAAAAAAAAAAATCCAACGACCACGAACATTTCTAAATAAATACACAAATGAAGTGAAAGAATTAATTTTAACAGTTGATCAACAATAATAAGCCGCTTGTAATAAATATATTTAAGTGAAAAAAATATGCTTGCATCAATCAACTCTATGTTCAAAAATTCAATCATACGTCCATTTAAAGGATAATCATATTTAACACATTAATAAAATCTGTCGTAAATATCCATACTGTTGATTGAATTACACAAGATGACACGTGTTATCAAAGTTTATCTCTAATCAGCGTGATTGTATATTGTTGATTGCATTACGTATGGTGGTGACACATGATACGTAATTATTTATGTTATACATAATTGAATTCTGTCAAAAACCCTTCAAAATACCTTTATACTTAAATAAATACGGATGCATTTATGGAAATTTTCCGTGCGCACACCGAATTTCAGTCTCGTGTAAACTCGTTTTGCGCAAACGTATTTTATTTTCGTTTCGTAAGTTAATTATTTATGTTAAATATGATTAAATTCTGTCAAAAAACCTTCAAAGTAATACATTTAATTAAAAAAAATGCAGGTGCATTCCGGTTATGGAAAGTTTATTCCGGTGTATTCCGGTTTAATGTGACAGGAGCAAAGAGCTATAAAAACAAATTTTATATTTCTTTGCTGAGAGCCTATGGATTGTAGGCAATTTCACATTTACAAAAGATAAAGACATTGTAATTAGACCAGTTAAAATGAACTTATTCTTGAATTCAGAGACACCCATGTAAAATTCTAAATAACCGAATAACTACAATAAATACACTGTTCCATGCCGATTATAAACTGTTGATAACAGATTACCATTGAACGAATTATATTTGAAATTCAGCAGATCCGTAGCCCTAAACACTTCCAATCATAAAACACCTATCTCTTGTAGTAAAATGCGGTAAGATATTTTTTTATGACCCAGATTGAAGCAACATTGACCAGATATTGTTTACACCTCGGCAATATTGTAAAACACAATGAATAAACCTGTGGTGCAATTAAATTATTTTCTGTTGTTTTTTTTAAACGAAAAATGTCATTGTGTGCAATCATGGAACTAAAATAAATAATAAATTAACGCAATTTTCAAAAAAATACTTAAAACATGTACCGAAAACAGGTTTTAAGTCAAACTGAACAAAAACAACAGGATTAAGACTCTTACATTTTAATTTCATAATATGTTTTAAAACAAACAAATTTGATCTTCAGTCAATCACATAGTCTTGATGAACTAACATTTCTGCTTTTTTCCGAACCGCCTTTCAATATTTTACTCTGTGCAGTCATATTTCGCTTTTTATCGTCAATATATATGTTTATCCTGTACTACAGGAACTATTATGAAAACTGTTCTTGAATTTAGGTTTTGAAAGTGAAAGTAAACAATCGGGTAAACGCTGGTATCTCTAAACCATTTAGATCAAAGTTTTAAGTGAACACTTGTTTAGTCTTATTTGTTATTTTATTTTCAACAAAATTTAAAATGTAAATAACCCTAAATCTCTAGGAAAAGGAGGTCCGTACCACTGGCCCAGACTAGAAAGAAAATGCCTCTGCACATGTTATACCCTACCCCTGGGTATCATATAAGAACCATGATCATGAACGGGAAAATTCAATCGCGCATTTCTCAATTAAAACGCGCAGTTCGATAAATGTATATTATGAATATTGAACAAGTGCTAATTTATCTTCCATTGTGTACAGGTAACACTTCTTCAGTATTTCTTATCTAAGAAACAGTGCGCAGTTTATAGTTTCATCAACGTATTACATATCTATATGCCCCCACTAATCATGTGGGTGGGGACGGGGGGCACAAAAATATATTATTCAACCTTTGACCGAATGACTTGAATATCAGTTGTCAAACATATGTTTGAGGTCCGCGTGTGTTTCATTGTACGGCATCAGAAAAAGCCCAAACACTAGCACAAATTATTGATCGGAGAATTTTACAAAGAAATATGTTACAATATCATACACTTATTAAATGAAAGTGACTAGGGGTCCGGTTTTGTACTTTGAATAATTACTTAATGTTAACTGTATATATACGCATGTAGTCTTACTGTGTGGGGGTAATAAAGAATTCTATCTATCTATTTACATGGAGCTTAGAGACGAATGTTTTTTCTTTAAAGACGGGAGATGATTTCAAAAATATGCTCTCGAATTTTTCTCGTTATATTTTAATATTAGATACATAGTAAGTTACAGGAGACAGCAGTATTTATAATTCTTTAATCCCTGGAAAAACACGATATAATTAACACTCGATTAAAATCCTAAAACATATTGCTAGGTTTGTTAAAATTATACTTAACCACTTCAGACGAAACTAATAATATGTTGTTTACATACAAAACGTATATGGCAAAAGAAAGTTGCTACTGACGACTGCAAAATTCAAGCCCGTCTAACCGAGAAATTATGTCATATTTTAACTCAATATCCAGTGTTATTACATACTCGTTTCTATTCCCGTTAAGTTACACTGGTACCGGAAACGTCAATATTTTTCCATACACTGACGCCTGAATTTCATATCTGGTGCGTGACGTAATTCAGTGTTTGTTGTTGCACTATTTTTTCTATTTAGTTCAGTATTGTCAATCCTATTCAGGATATTGAACATATATAGGATATTAACATAATATTTATACGTGTTGATGCGTATGTAATAAAAAGGTTATTATCTTTGCAACGGGAAATATGCACTTGTTCTTCAGTGGAAGAATATTGCGCTCCTAAAGTCGAAGAATATTGCGCTCCTAAAGTCGCGCAATATTTCCACTGAAGAACTCGTGCATATTTCCCGATACAAAGCTAATGACCTATAACTATTTTCCCATTCGTTAAATTTCCAGCCGGATGATTTCAACAGACAGTTTTCCCACGCTACTTACTAGCGTAATGGCACGAGGAAAGCAAGCGACTCCTTGTTGTATGACCTGTTACCTGATAAAGTTAACTCGTACGTTTAAATGTTTGTTGATTTTATTGCACAAGTTTATAACTTTAACCATTTTTATATATTGTGATTTTGCAAACATTTATAAAAAAATTCGCACCTATATGGAAGTATAACAGTCCCCGATGTACATTACCTTATGATTGTATCTACTTGAACCTTTTTCTGTCTTGATGTTCCTTAGCATATGAGTCTGACAGTAATTAACGTAATATTGTTGTTGTTGTTGTTGAACAGCGATTGTACATATTAATCGGAAGCTTTTCTTATTTTTCTCGGGACTGATGAATTAAAATACTAAAAATAAACTTACTAATTATCTGTCGAATTGCGATTGTACTTTATATATACAACTGTTTCCTGTGACTAAACCATTTTAAACATCTAGGAAAGTATGAGAACAAACTTTTGAAATCATCTCCCGTTTCAATTGATAAAATATAGTAGATGTTCTTTGTAATACAAAAAAGTCTCAGTATTCAGATTGATTACCAGACCTCTAGCATGTCCTGTACGGTTGTCTAGACTCATGGTTTAGAGCTCTGGTTACCGGACCTGAAGCCACTGCCTTATTGAATGCCATGTCGGCCAACAGTCGAAACTATTACCCGAGTTCCAAAGAGCAGGCGAAACCCCAGGTGCACAACTGCACATGCTGACCAACATTCCTGTAAACTTTGGTGACTCTAGGTCAAATACTTTTGGAGCTACGCACGACACAACATTAAAATGATCCATTTTTAACTAAGTCAGTGGCTATAACTCCTACACGACTGAATGAATCCGGACGCGAAACCCCAGGTGCACAACTGCATATGCTGACCAACATTCCTGTAAACTTTGGTGATTGTAGGTCAAATACTTTTGGAGCTATGCGCGACACCACATTGAAATGACCCATTTTTAACTAAGTCAGTGGCTATAACTCCTACACGACTGAATGAATCCGGACGCGAAACCCCAGGTGCACAACTGCACATGCTGACCAACATTTGGGTAAACTTTGGGGATTGTAGGTCAAATACTTTTGGAGCTATGCGCGACACAACATTAAAATGACCAATTTTTTACTAAGTCAGGGGCCATAACTCCTACATGACTGGATGAATCCGGACGCGAAACCCCAGGTGCACAACTACACATGCTGACCAACATGCCTGTAAAATTTTTAGACTCTAGGTCATATACTTTTGGAGCTAGGCGCGACACAACATTAAAATGACCAATTTTCACAAAGTCAGGGGTCATAACTTCTACATGACTGAATGAATCCTGACGCGAAACCCCAGGTGCACAACTACACATGCGGACCAACATTCCTGTAAAGTTTTGTGACTCTACGTCAAATACTTTCAGAGCTACGCACGACACAACATTTTCGGAAGGACGGACGAATCATAAAAATGTTTAAAAATATATATCATAGTCTAGGAGCTAGTCTGCCTACTTCGCTATCAAGGCAGTATTGAACTTATTCCTATATATTTTATTTAAAAGAAAGTGCTAAGCACTGATTGTTTACTTACATATTAAAAAAAGGAGGAAAGAAAGAAAAACATAATACTGTGCGGTATACTTATAAATTTATGGTCAGGAAACCAACGCCATATCATTTAGGCCACTCATTGATAGCTTATACCACTAAACTATGTATTACATATATGCTCCTACCCATTTTTGGCAAATCAACTGTCCTGCATAAACTAGTCATGTGGTCGACAAGTTTGTATTTATTTATATAATATCTGCCCACAACAAGCAAAATCTTATCAATTTTAACCAAATTTTAAACTATTATAACATTCAAAGTAAAGTTAGGCCAGAATTTCATATATGTGGTAAGGATCTATGGTGGCAAATTGGTATAGCACCGTCCGGGAAAACAGGTATACGAAAAAGGCCACCATAGGCCAATCCAGTGGTGATGATGTTCAGGCAACATACAGACGACGACGGACAGCGGTAAACAAAAAAAGCAGGTAAACAGGTAAATTTTAGTTAAGAATTCTAATGCGAAGTGTCGGCGTCATGTACACAGGAAATGCGTGTAGAAGTTTTATTATCTAATAGATTTGTTTCTTACTTTCAATACTGGTTAAGAACATATATAGGTAGAATTCTAGAGCATTTTTAGCAAGACATTAACATGAAACTTAGCAAAATTATATAAAAACGGACGATTTTCAAAAAAGACTTACCGGAAAATTTCACACAGCGCGATGGTTAAAATAACTATTTTGTTTAATGAGTTAAGTAATTGATATTGCTACCAACATTAAATTTAGACTTTTAGCTAGAAAGTGTAAAACCAGATTTGAATAAACATTAAGAAATGACAAAATGGCAAGTATTTAAAAATATAAAAGTAAAACGGTATTGCTAAAATACATCGACTGGTTAAAGTATATTGAGTATAAGACAGGTAATTAGGGCGTGGCGTGTAATCTATAAATAAACCTGTGTACGGACAACAATCGGTCGTAATTAGATGTTATTATTAATGTATTTTTTAAAGTTTTAAAATAGTTTTATTGTTTTAAAGCTTATCAGAATAGATTAGGAGAGTATAGACGTAGTTCATGAACAGCTGCAGTCTTTATCTTGCGTGTATTATGTGTAAGTCAGGAAAGAACCAGCGGGTCTCCTCTTAGATGATTTTAATCAGCCAAATTTAAAAAATGATTGATTAATTGCATAATTTTGGACAATTTAGGCAAATTTATATGATATTAATTAAAAAAACATAAAAAAAAACATACTAAAAAGCTCCACCAGTACTCAAACACGTTCTAAAACAACATCTGGGCCTTGAATTAAGGCCCCCTTTTTATACATAACACATCTTTAAGGTTTAGGAGTATATCACCAAAACACAGAAATATTTTATAAACGAATAACATCGTTACCAATATTTTACTTAACCATTACATGTTCTGCCGTACTGTCCCGTACTGAAAATATTCTGAAAAAGTTGTCCCCCTTTGAAAATGAATGCCATTTGTAAAGAAATAGAAATAAACAATTGCTGAAAACTGTGTTCCACTTAATTATGCGAAATTTCAACACTCGCATGCGATTGCAAATGAATCAAAACTAGCATGTGTAACAGTTCTTTGAAAATGGTGAGTTTTTGAAGGCGTTTGACTGCCCGGTAGTGGGTCTCATTTAGGCAGTCCTTTTTTCGGAATTCAATGTTTATATTAGTATACTGACACTTGTTTTGTGGTTTTTGTAATGATAGTGTGTATATTACTTAATTGCTCTACAAAACAAGTGTCAGTATACTGATATAAGCATTGAATTACGAAAAAAGAACTGTTTAAACAGGCCCCACTTCCAGACAGCCAAGCGCTTTTAAAAACTCAACATTTTCAAGGAACTGTTACACATGTTTGTTTTGATGCATTTGTAATAGCGTGCAAGTGTTGAAATTTCACATAACTAGGTGGAACACAGTTTTCAACGATTGTTTATTTTTATTTCTTTACAAATGGCATTCATTTCAAAGGGGGACAACTTTTTTCAGAATATTTTCAGTATGGGACAGTACGACAGAACATGTTATGGTCAGGTAAAATATTGATAACGATGTTGTTCGTTTATAAAATATTTCTGTCTTTTGGTGATATACTCCTAAACCTTAACATTTCGGCATATTTCCAGGCACCGACCTGTATTTGATAACAGGTCTCAAAATTCAAATTCGCAGGGTCTACGATTAATTAGTTTGGCTGGAAACTACCCAGCGCAGCCTAAACAAATAAAAATGAATAAAACAAAACAAAACAAAACAAAAACCGCAGAATTCATTTGATAAACTTATTACAAAATATTAGAGGATAATTTATGTCTTATGGTAAGCTCAAAATAGCTTTAAACCAACAGAATACAAGAAAATTTCGTAAACTTGAGTAAAAATACAAATTCGGGTGTGAACTTGTGAGAGATAGTTGACAAGTTAAATCACATTTCATTTTATTTCAATTTCTTTCATTGATTTTAAACCCAGCATATCTGTAAAACTGCCAAGCACATTTCAATCAAATATTCTAAGAATTCTTTGAATACATATTAAGTAGATTGCACAACTACATTTTTAGAAAATTAACTTGCTGATTACGACAATTGACAATACACAGACTTATTTCCGTTGATTCCTGCCGAACTAAAACGGGTTAATTACACCTATTATGACATGCCTAGAGGTGTTACTTACTTTTTGTCTTTTGAACCTGATTGGCTGAAATAGACAACTTTATAAGCAGGGGAGTGGCCATATATATTGGGTCAATCACACATATAGCTATTGTCCGTAAGTATTTACCTCGCATTCATTGATCTTAGCCAATATTTTCGGGCGTTTCGTTAGTTTATGCAATATTTTATCTAAAAGTGGTTATATTACAAAAAATACTAGTACAGTTAGTTAAACGATGCAGTGGTAAACTGTCTGACTTCCATGCATGTTATCTCGGCTTCGAAATCACCTCAAATGCTTTTTAAAAACAGTATTGTAATGGTGTCAATATTGCTTTTATTCTTACATTATGTTATGTAACATATTTCATTTTTTTATGATTTCTCCTGTAGCATTTGCTTTCTGGAAAAGCTGGTGACAAGTAGTTTGTCTTTTGAAAACGTTGTGGTATCTTTAAATATCGCTACAGCGTAAGCTACTGTTAAAAATCGCTGTGATAAATTTCTTCCATACCAGAACGGGTTTTACGGTGATTTTACCGGTGTTAGGAATCTCCATTTTACACTCCTGGGTATAAGATGACTCTTGTGCTTTTATAAAAAGAACTTCATCTATGTAGCATATGAAGCAGACTTATGCAGTAGGTCTAATATATATTTTATAGTTCCTCTTTGTTCGCGTTATAGTTTATTTCTCAAAAGAAAACAAAAGTTATTTTAAGAAAAAAAAAATAACGTTACGCTGCAATCCGATAAAACAAAACTGGAACTAAACATTGTTATTTGTCTTTGAAACGTCATGATGCTTTTTCTGGTTTCCCGCACTTTGTTTAATATTTTAGGGGAGGGCCTAAATTGTCAATTCATCATCTTAATGTAAAGCTTTCAGTGTTGTTGTATTAAACAAGACTATTAGAATGATCTTCACGAAGCTCATGTGGAGAAAACAGTAAGTCACTAGTTTGTGGTCTTTAGAATATAAATATAAGCCCACATTATGTGTAAGGTTATAGTAGTCGCAACTTGACCACGATAGTTGGCCTTGGGCTGATTATTCATATCGATTATGTCATTGTAGAAATAAGGGGGTGCTTAGTGTAGCCGTATACATTATATGGAATTAGTTTGTATACTGGTTTCCCAGTAGTTTCCGGACCGAAATCGCTACTTTTTTTGCCAGTAACTATCAAACAAAACATAGTAGAAACATAAAATTTTCACAAAAAACAGCTAGGTTCTTCGTCAACACCATGCAAAATTCGTATTACACTTGCGTTCATTAACACAAATGTAGATGAGGCCTCAAAAGGGGCAATTAATTCCATTAATATCTCCGTTAGTCCGAGTAGTTTTCCGGACCTTTCATTGTAACAGTTGTAACATTTCTGTAAAAGCAAACATTTCCGATTTCGTTATATATATTCAAAATTAAAACATAATTCTAAGGCGTGATGATGATTTGAAACGTATATTTCAAGAATTTAACAAATACTAGATTTATAATACACTCATTACAGTTACGTCTAATTACGTTTGAATGCCGTTTGCAAGGTCACACGTATTTACCGGACTGGTAATATAACAAAAAAGAAATTAAGAACTTTTTATATAATTAACAACTTTTTATATAAAAAGAAAAGAACAAGACAGGTCTCAAAATTGGTAGTCTAACGCCCTGACCACTCGGGCATGGACACTGCTGCTAAACATTTGATTGATAGACGGTATCGTAGGTAAATCCCTGTCTATTTTGGTTCCTTTTTTTAATCGATAATTTAATGCCGCAGTATTATAGTATAGTGAATAGGTCGATGTTTTTCTGACTTTCATTGCTTTATTTTATTACTATCGGAATGTTTTTACTGTATCGTCTGTAAATGGGAGCATCAATTGACTGATGTTTACCTTCAAGAGGCCTCAATTTCTGCGCATGCGTAGTGTAACTGGAATTCCCCTGCAGTTGACAACCATTTGTGTAAACATTACATCAAAGTAAGTTAAAACAACCGGGATATTCAAATAATAAATAAATTCGGTAATGCTAGGTTTTCGCTGCTATGTAAAGTCAACAAAGGTCTAGATGATATGATATTGTTACCCAGATGCTTTACGAAGGCGTAAAGTCTATATAGCATGAAATGTAAAAGGTCCGGAAAACTACTTGGGTCTGGAAACTACTGGGAAACCAGTACAGTATGTAATGGTTACTGGACGAGTATGAGGTATTCCTGAATATGAAAAACCTACGCACGTGGAAAACGTGAAAACCGAGAGCGCGTAGCGCTCGAGATGTTTACCTTTTTCACGTGCGCAGGTTTTTCATATTCAGGAATACTGAACTACGAGGTCAGTAACCGACTTACACAACTGCGGACAACAACGCACATGTCATCATGTCTGGCAAAGAATACGATTCGTATCACAGGCTCTGGACATTTTCGATGAGCATGAAGCCAACAAAATATTTCTGACACAGAATACATAGAGATAAATTGGTATAGCTAATTATTGCATACTTTTAGGACTATGCTATTTTGAAATGTATGAATCAGGTGGGTCGGGAACAAGATACTATTTCTGAGGAATTTCAAAGTTACTGGAAAAACAATTTTTTATTCCAGTATAACAATACGTTAAAAACTCTTACTTCACTAAAAAGACTAAAATTTGAAATCGCGTCACAATTTTCGGTACAAGAATTCTGTATCATCAAGCATAAATGCGAAAAGCTTTGTAGGACCACATTCGTAACAGATCGCATTTGTAACAGATTTCGTACATATGCGATCGCATTCGTAACAGGTAAGATGTGTTACGAGTGTGTTTGTCCAACATGGGGGTTGACATGAGAAGCACATATGTATCATGTTGAGTTTTTTACTGCAAATATTCAATCAGTTGATCATCATCGCAACATCAATAAATGACTGCCATAAGCACCATCAAAAGTTAGCGTCGTCGTCGTCGTCGACGTCAATGACGTCATAAAATTATTTGAGCCGCATCATGAGAAAATGGACCTTCGGGAATCTTCGAGAATTTGCAACCAGTGTGGGCCCAGATCAGACTGCGCGGATGGGCCCACATCGTTTGCTGCTATTTCAAAGAAGGCTTATTCTACCTGAATATGAAAATTTCTGACCCTAATTCAGATGCATAAATGCACAGGTCAGTCTAAATATACACTTTCCGGAAATTCACGAAAATGTCCGAATGGCAATTTCCCGTGACGTGGCTCAATTTTTAATTTATCATATCTGCATCCACTGCCACTACCACTAAAATATGATTACAACTTCAGCTACTTCTACTGTTACCTCGACTAGCTGAAATGTAGATCCACATGCTCAGGTCACTGGTTCAAACCCGGTGGCGACATATATATTTAGCTTCCTTTCGTCATCCAGAGCTGTTTCAAATTGGGTGACGAACAGGACGTTGTCATGTCCTGGGACAAATTATATACAACTTGTCATAGACGGAGTAGTAAGCCTTAAGTCTAGGAGGGCCCAACCTTGTGCTGCGAACTAATGTCTATGAGATTTAAAGAAAATACACCTGGCTAAAATCAGTAATCATTGTCATCTCAGGGGCCATAACTCCAAGTAGAATAAGGTGATATGGCTAGTTTTCGAAAGGAACCGAGATATATATATAACTTCTGAGCAAGTTTTGTCAAAATCAAATAATAAATGTTGTCTCTATCGTATTCACAAGAAAAATGTGAACGGACTGACGACGGACGACGTACAAAGTGTGATCACAATAGCTTTCTTTGTCACTTCGTACAAGTGAGCTAAAACATGTTACAAATGTGTTTCAGATGTAAAAATGCACCTTTTTGTTCATTTCTCCGATCGAATTTGACATGTGACAAATGTGATCAGATGTCACATCAAAAATAGGCATCGATCACATTCGTCTTAAAAATTATTACATATGTGCTTAATTTCTGTTACATATACGATCTCATTTGTAACACCTGATCTGATACGAATGTGGACCTACGTAGCTATAACATACATAATAAAGCTTAAAACCTCTGTAATTGAGCTAAGCGCTATTTTTTTATTTCCATTTATTACTTTTTTAAAATTACATCTACAATTAACCACATGTCGGCAAAATGTGTAATTTTTGTGCACATGCCTTTACACATTAAAGATGTCCGGACTATATGGTGTGCGCGAATGGCCTTGAGCGCTTACGTGGAGCGCATTTACACGGATTTTGCTGCTCACATAAAACACATATAACTTTACCATAAATATAAATATAAAAAATATATAAACTCCTTAAGAGCTTCAACGGCCACTAGGCTGATTCAAGATAATATCCAAGAACAATTAAGAATGGCCAAAACAGGACACCGTAGTACTGCCGTTATGGTTACAAAAGGCCAAATGATGAACAGAAACAGGAGGTTTCAAAATGTTCACAATCTTAGCGCATCGATTCCTCAGTCTCTGCTTCGGGTACTTCTACATCTTTGGCAATGTCAAAGGTATTTAACATTTCAAATTCAGAAATCCATTTACACAGAAGTTTTTATTAAAAAAAAACTGTAAGCATTGTAAAATATGTCACGTTTGTCACGTAAAGTGGAACTTTTGATTTCCTCTCACAGCATAGTAACAACATTTGAAGATTTTATTCGGATGTTTTTATGTCCGTTTAAAGGAGGATCTCAGATTTACAATAGTTGAAAGGTGTGATTGTGAATAATTTAAGCGGATTGGCTTCTAATGAAACTATAAAATATGAATTCACGATCACTGCTTGAATTTATCAATATAGACCTACAGTGACAAGGTTGTCAAACAAAGTGCATTTTTATTTGACCGGCATAAAAATAATTCATCTTATAAATAAACGTGTTTTTGTCTGAAGAGGTCAGATCTCACAGGTCAGTGTTGTCCTATAGTTTGTAAAATGTTAACAGTTTAATTTTGGTTGACTGAACTTCGCATCCAATGGTGTTTTCCTGTATCATAACTCTAGCTAGGGTACGAATGCACGTGCACAGGTTAGCAACCAAATATAAAATACCTGTGCACGTGCGCAGGTTAGTAACCAAATATGAAAAACCTGTGCACGTGCGCAGGTCTGTAACCAAATACGAAATACGTATGCACGTGCAGATTCGGGTATTTCACGTGGGTTATTAACCTGGGCCAAACAATGAAGCAGCTGTGTAAGTATATTTACATTTGATCAGGTTTTAGATAAAAAAAATTTTCGAATACACTAATACATATTTACACAAGTTTATATTTCCATTTCCTCGTGCAGCTCGTGTTTTTCAATGCAAAGGGATTAAGTGTTTTACTTACACTCCTTTTCACTAAGGTTGTGCCTTATTATGTATTATACCTGTAATGGGGCCTCCGTGGCCGAGTGGTTAAGGTCGCTGACTTCAAATCACTTGCCCCTCATCGATGTGGGTCCGAGCCTCACTTTGGGCGTTGAATTCTCCATGTGAGGAAGTCATCCAGCTGGCTTACGGAAGGTCGGTGGTTCTACCTAGTTGCCCGCTCGTGATGAAATAATGTCCGGAGGGGCACCTGGGGTCTTCCTCCACCATCAAAGCTGAAAAGTCGCCATATGACCTAAAATGTGTCGATGCGACGTTAAACCCAACCAAAAAAAAATACACCTGTAATACAAAGGTCAACCATCTGGGCTAAGTTGAGTACACTATACTAACCGAGTAGGAAGTATTCATGAATTGAAAATACCCGCGCTCGTGCGAATCGCGACACCGGTAGCGCTCGATGTGTTACCGCACGACCACGGGCATTTTCAATCCATGAACACCGATCTTAGAGGTAGGTAACTGACTTACACAACGCCATTTTAATTTGTTAGTTCTTTCTAATTAATTTATTTATAGGTCTTTCCTTTCCCAAATCAGAAAAAAATGATTGTGTGAATTACTTTAACTTCAGCAGGTAAATTGAAATACGTAAAGTGGTATTTAAAAAAAAAGTTTATGAAAGTTCTGCCTTTTCGCCATTGTAAATGCATTTTTGTTAGCCGATTATTTGTTGGGAGTTTTTCTTTGTTTGATTTTACAGAAAAACAAACAGTGCACCAGTATGGTCTCTGCAACTTCAATATTTCACATTCTGAAGTTTACATTCACATGAAGTGATATTTAAAATTATGTATCCGAAAATGGTATCGTCTGTTTATCTGTTTAACAAAATGAAAAGTCCGAACATTTGTTTCATCGTTGTTTTTGTTTGATCAACTTCACACTTTGGTTGCATGTTAATAAAACATTTTTCATGATAAACTTAATTTCGGGCTCTACATTTACGGTTTCGTCGCCGTCGTCGTCGTCATCATCATCATCATCATAATCATCATCATAATCTTCATCGTCACATCATCACCATCATCATCATCTAACAATAATAATGAAAATGATTATCTTTTTCTTCTACTCCTCCCTGTTTAGTACTGAGCCGTGAATGTATTTCAAGCGTACTGTAAATGAAAACATGACGATCGTAATTCAAAAGACAAGATATACAATATTTAAAAAGATAAGACTTTAGTATACATTAAATTTTGTAAATGCTACTTGATGTAGGTATTGTCTATTGTCCATAAGTATTGACCTTGCACTCATTAATCTTTAATCTTTGCCAGTATTTTCGGGTGGGGGGGGGGGGGCTTCCATTATTTTACGAACTATTTGTATTCTAAAATAACCAATATAAAAAACTAATGACACGGTGGCGTAGTGGTAGCTGTCTGACTGCCACGTTAGTTTCCACGAGTTCGAAACCACCTCAGACCATATTTTTAAATCAATGTAATGTTGTTATCGATGTTACTATATTCTTACAATATCTACGTAACACATTTTACGAATTATGACTGTTTTCTGTTGTATATCCAGTATTCATTTTCTGGAAACACTGGTGACAAGTCTTTTTTATTTATCTAAGGATAATTTTAAAGATGTTTGTTTCAACATTTTCCATAACGTTTATAGTCCATAAGGTTTGATCAGATAAGTATGGCAATATTTCTACCGATATTTTTTTTTTTTTTTTTTTGGGGGGGGGGGGGGGGGGGGGGGGGGGGGGGGGAATGTTCCGTACGCAGGAGTTGAACCAAAAATACCGATTAGCAGCGAAACGTTTTGTCCGCACAGCTATTTGCACATGTGACATTGTGAAAAATTTTAAAGAAATATAAACGCAATCTTTATATAGCTATTTAGCTTAAGACACCGAGAGTTAATTTACGGTAAATATACGGAATATTCATGAGTGTCAGGTCAATACATACGGACAATAACATGGCATTAAATAAAAATTACAGTTCTAACACATCTAACATCCTTTTTACGTGCTCAGGTCAGGTATGTTACCCGTGCATTTGCGCAGGTATGGTATGATACCCATGCACTTGCTCAGGTATGGTATGTAGGTATTCATTTTGGTTACTAACCCGCAGAGAACAAAAGAGCAGTAGTGTAATTTGATTTATACATGATTTATCGTGACTGTCATATTGACGTAATGATGATGAGCTTGTATGCTAAAATCTGTTTTATTTAGGCTTGTGACACCAAGTAAAAGTCAGATATTTGTGCAGAAAAAGACAAAAAACAAAACAAAAAGAAATAACAAATAATTTAGCCATGGCAACGCATTTTGCCATGGCAAAATCGGTTTGGCCATGGCAAATTCAATTTTCTCGTACTTATTTACAAAAAAACTAGTAATTATATTATATCAAAACATACTAACTTTAGAATAGGTGGGTTAATGTAACAATTTAAGGCAATTTTCATTTTTGTAAAGCGCATATAAATATGGACTGAATTTGCCATACACCGGCGTGGCAAAAAGAAACCGGCGGCTATTATATATAGACTATTTATGCAAACCACACCACTTGCCTAATCTGAAGAATAGCCAAAGACAAGCACCTGCTTGCAGAATGTCATCAGTGCGTGACCTACACTTGCAAGCATGGCTCTTTAGCTTATTCTTCTTAATATATACAAGAATGTATGTCGGTGGTTTACATAAAACAAAAGAAAAAAATAAGGTAAGGCAAATTTTAATCGGAAGCAAAGAGAACCAAAAACCCAGCCTCAGAGCCGCAAAATTGCAAAGTAGGCTCACAGCCAAAATACAGCTGTAGCGGAAAAATATATGCCAAATGTAGATAGAAGGGCGGAGGAAGAAGTAAGGGGTAAAAATTTTTGAAGGTGTTGGGGGAGGAAGTTGAAGTGGAAAGTAGAACTAGGATGAATGTACAAAGGGAATGCTACGTTCCTTCACTACAACGTAAACCACCATAGCGTAGACATTCATGTACGAAAGATAAACACACAACCGCATCAAACTAACTAATATAGAAAGACAGACATGTTAGATACGAGAACGCAGTAGGGCACCGCTTTAGACGCGCAAGCACACACACGCACCCCTATAAGCAGGAAATAACAATTATTTACCGCCAAAGTATAGGAGAGCCAAGAAAACTAACTTAAAGTAAAGGGGGAGGGGATGCAAAAAGGAGCGCAAATGCAAGAAAAAGCGAGGGGCGGTAGAGGGTGGGGTGAGGAGGAGGAAAAAATGCGCAGAACAAACAAAACAACATACGCAACAGACAATACAAGACAGACAGATAGCCAGTTGAAAAAAAGGGTACTGCCATGGAACGGTCAGTAACCTATATAAAGGAAACTGGGGATTTAAACGCGTTTAGGGCATGCCAACCTCGTACTTACCCTGTTTTCAACAAGTTAGACAACACAATGTAAATAAAATCCACGCTGAGAAAGGCTCTTACATAAGTGCAAAAATACCAGATTCACTCGGTAAAACATAAAATTAAGGAAAATCTAAGGTATACTTTCACCAATGTATACAACAATTTGTCTGAAATCAAAGCACATATACATTTACAAATCATACCTTTTGTTATAATTCATGTGTATATGATTCACCTGGTTCTAACAATTTGTATTTTCATTTTCCAATAACTTATGAATGTGGTTGAGATAAGGGTAACCTTTGGTGCATGTCTTAGGCGGTTTAAACTCTTCATTGATTAATCGGCCTCGAAAGATTATGTATTTCTTGTACGTACATCTTTTACGAATACGTTTTTGGTATTAAGTTCCTATTACATATGCGTATTTTTTAAGTAAGCAGCCTAGCCTTATATTAATCTTAGAATGTTAAACAGGACGCACATAGATAAAAACAGCTTGAATTTACAATACTGCATTGCGGGTTTTAAATAAACAGCCAATAAACTCTATTGTTCTTTTATCGATAGACGTATGTATGGTATCGATACTTACATGTTAGCATATTAGTTGAATGTTTATAAAATGTTAAGAGTGACATAAGAGAAGTTATCTTATCAATAAACACGACTACTTAAAAATCTGGTTAGAGGAAATATGTTGCGAAAACAATCTGGAAATTTAGTTCTCAGAGTTATAGCTATTGGTTTTATTGCTGTGACCATGATAAATATGTATCTAAGGAGTACATCTTCGTTTAAAAGAACAACTATTGAATACAATTACAAAAATGACAAATGGGTGAATTTGTTGACTTATTCCTGTATTGCTAATTGGTATCCAAGGATGCAAAATGTAATCAAAGAAAGCAATTTAAACGAATGTGTGCCTCTGATTCAACAAAATTTATATGAAAATGTGACAGATAGATTATTGAAAAATATGATAACCAAATGTTTTCACAGCGGAATTATGAAGAATCCAGTTTTATTCAATATATCATTTATTAAGGAATTTGTGAAAACTTTGAACTGTCCATCGCCAAAGTATTTGAACACACCAATACCACTAGTTGCCTTAGCTAGTTACCCAGGTTCAGGAAACACGTGGACAAGAGAATTGATAGAGGCAGTAACAGGTGAGTAAATATAATTAAGTCTTGTTTTAAAAAAAAAGAACTGACTTGGAATTCTTAATTGAATTCGTTGCCACTTATAATTTTTCGGTGTTGCGTATGATTTATGCTAGTAATGTAGCTTGTTTCCTTTTCAAAGTATAATGACAAAGAAAGCAGTGTCTGATGTTCACATCGGAAAAGTGCCAGTTCAGATTTGTTCTTCTAAGTTGTTTGTATCTAATGTTTGCGTAGAAAAACATTAGTTAATGATGATCGACAGTAAGAAGAGTGTTAGTTTACTCATATTCAAGTTTTTTATCGAAAGTGTTCTAAATTTTGCTTTTGAATAGGTCCTCATATAAGATTTGAATAAACGTTAACACATGTAGTGGCATAAGCCAAGAATGAAACTGAACTCAAAGAAATTTCGGATAAACATTTCATTATTATTCATTACATGACTCATCCTTTCTGACTGACAGACAGATAGACATATGAGCTGAAAATAAAATCGGTAATGTTCGTTTTCATCTCCTACCTATATCACATTTATTAAACAGACGTTTGTTCTGTAAAAGAAATAACAGGATCCGACGCCTGCGACTGATTGAGACGCTAACGAACAAACTGACAAAATATTGTGGCTTCAAGTATTACATAAAATTGTTTAGTTGTCAGAGGTGTAAAACGTTGTATTGCTTAATATATTACATGAAACACTTTTGATTGACTGACGGACGAATTCATTCGTGGACATGAGGTTTTAAGAAATTTATTCAATTACGGTGAAAATTAGACACGTATTTTAATATCTGTTGTAGGTATATTTACTGGCAGTATATACACTGACTGGAACTTTAAAGGTTCGGAATTGTGTCCAGCTAGCGGAAATATATACATCGTGAAAACTCACATTCCTAGTGATGACGCCACAAGTCATGCAAAATGCCGAGAGATTGGTGTTTCTACGTTGAATTACACAAAGGCTGTTTTGATACTTAGAAACCCATACCAAGCTTTGTTGGCGGAATTTAATAGGCAGCAGTCATTAAAATACAGTGGGAACCCTGGCGTTGGCATAGCTCCTAAAAGCGATTTTAAGACTTCGCGTAAGTAATGTAAGTTTAGGGCGTCTCAATTTTAAATTGGACGTAACCTTTATAATTAATTCAAACAGATTTTTAAGTTAATCCATCACTGGTATGTATGCAGTTGTTTCTATTGCAACATCTTCTGCATTTACTTTCCATCGCATTGATGGTTGTACTTTATGAAAAATTCAGAACTTACATCAAGTGAGTCTCCAGATTAAAGTTATCGTTTGTCTTTGTGGCATAAACAAATTATAAGTGTCTTTATGTATATAATGTGTATTTTTGAAGTCATTTTTACATACGGGATACTACAATTAAAATATTTTTATAGTGTGTATTGCTAAGATATGTCTATAAGTTATGAAAAGTTCTCGATTTTTTTGACAAAATATTGGTTCAAATATATCAATTTCTCTCTTAATGCGCAAATTATTTTCCTGTTTCAACTGCATTTTAAAGAAAACAATTTACTTGTTGCTGTAATTATGCTAATCTTTTCTTTCAGGATGGGAGGAATTCGTCAGAGTAGAGTCAGAAAAGTGGGAAAAAATGGCAATTTACTGGCTTTCAAAGTTTAGGAAACCAGTCTATGTACTCGTTTATGATGACTTATGGAACTACACTGCGATTGAAATGTACAAACTCTCACGTTTTTTAAATATATCAGTGACATTTAGCTCATTATATTGTCTTTCGAGCAAAAGTGTAGGGAATTTCAAAAGACGCAAACCAAAATGGTTGACAATCGAGACATTATTTGATTCTCGTTTGAGGAAAGTTGTTAATGACAAAATAAGATCGGTGCTGACAGTTTTTGAACTTCCGGAGTTATACAGCTACATTCTTTCAGAATGCTAAGTTGGCCTTAGAGAAAGCATTTTATAGGAAACATCTTCCTGAATGTAATATACTGTTATTTACTTTTAACGAACACACTTGGAAATTTCGTTGCTTAAAACAAAAATAGCTTTTTCTTCAGAACATGGCAATGATTCGTCTTCTCGATCTTTTCAGGGACGAATAATGATAGCATTAATTCCCATTAACCGTGACTTTACTTTCGAGTAATTTCTATTTGTTGGCATCAACTACTTTGTGCAGAACTTACCTTGAAGACATATTAGTAATAAAGATATGTATGCTAGTATCTCATGCATTGCTATCAGAAACCTCTATAGGAGACTTAAGGTGTTAAGGGGAAATTCAAACAGCTTCATTTTGTACTTTTTTTAGTTTTTTTTATTAGTGAGCACAGCTGACCCATATTTCTGATCCACATGACTTTCGAGGATGGCAGGATTATGAACCGGAAACGAAGTGTGACAGACGGAAGGACAGACAGGTGAATTCAGCATATTTCTATGCCCCCCTTTTCTCCGGTGAAACTTTTGCAATTCCTTCTAAATCTTGTTTCTTTACAAATAGCCTTTTGTCTGAACGTTTCTACGTAGAAAGTCGATAAGCCATATGTCCAGTGAAACATATAATATTTGCTGCTATCAAATGTTATGAAACCGTATTTGAAATGTGTGTATTAAGCAGTAACAACCGGGGAACAGAGACAATAAAAATACTCTGTATGATTGTATACGTTTTTGAGAAGCGCTGGAGAATATAACAACACAATTACAAGCCAATATATGTATTACGTAAGTTTTTAAGATGATGTCGGCTGTATGTCGGAGACGCTTAAATCTTGTGCATGCACTTTTTTACTCATTATTACAAAAGAATATTTAGTATTTTCATATAATTTATGTAAAATTTCAGAAGTATTTAACTTCGTTCCTTCATGAGAACATATTAAGGTTATATTACACAACATTTACTTGTTTCTACATAATTTAATTCTGGCAAAGACTTCAGTTTTAAACAATTTCCATAAAAAACATTCAAAAAGTCAATAACTTTAGAAATGTTTGTTAACTAAGCACTGAGAGTTAATGCTCATTGTGTAACTATCAAAAAATTGATAGATCTTAAGTGTTATAATGTAACGTAGATTTGGTGAAATAAATGAGAAAGAAAACAAAGCATGATATACTCAGTTGTAGACAGTCATTGCTCAACGTTTGCTAAAATGTGGGAGAGAGCACTTTGTTTCAAAATCTAAATTATTTGAAATTAACTTGTAATAAGAACTCACAAATATAATAAGGAATCGAATTATACCTGTAATGTGCATCACATTTTTTTTTTCAAAAGTAAATGATATAAGTATCGGTACATACGTTGAAATATTAAAAAGAAAATAACAACTTCTATAACACTGCTTAAGACGTATGTGCTAAATTGTATACATATTATGCAGACACATATATAACTAAGAAAGATCATTTATTGTCCTGTACATGATATACATTGATGATAACGTAAGTGTCAAGGAGCTGATATCGAACATTTGATTTGTGCAAAATAAGTATATAGTACAGTAAATATCATTATCTGTGTTTTGTGATTTCGATCGACTTCTTACATGTCAAAGACCCCTTACTAGAGACCTTTTAATAAAAGCTTTATCACCAGATACAACTTACGATCAACTGATGGCAGTAACGTACCTACAATAAACACAGATGAAAAAAGTAACGTTACGATAAAATGCTTTTAATAGTATGTCAGTTGCTAGTATAGTATGTATGTTTGTCTGTCAGTTTGCCTGCCTGCCTGCCTGCCTGCCTGCCTCTCTCTCTCTCTCTCTCTCTCTCTCTCTCTCTCTCTCTCTCTCTCTCTCTCTCTCTGTCTCTCTCTCTGCCGCTATTATTAAATGAATTGGATATATTCCTGATATCAAAAATAGGTAACCATTCTAACAACACATTGGGATTCATCAGTGTCATTTATAATTCATATAACATATTCTCTAAAGGGAGATAATTAAAAACGTGAGCGAGACAGATGATTTGATACAGTTCTGTTATTTAATGGCCTTTCTCATTATGTAAAATGACAGGATCATTTTGGAGTTGCTCTTTTGAAAAGAAATGTTATATGTAAGTTTAATAAAAGGAGGTACCTGAAAAAAGTAAACTTGGTAATTTTATTGTACTTGTACAAAGCACTTTTCCTGAATGTCTTAGAGCTATATTTTTTGGAGACAGCTATCAAAGCAACCAGGAAGGTTTAAATAAATATATTGTCTTTGAGCAGTAACATTTCAGCTCTCCTTGAATGATTTTTAATCGACTGTATGGACTTTACTACACAACGCAGTACATATTATGACGTTCAATCTTTGAAAGAGTTATTTAAAAACGTTTCAGTCGGAAATTTTTTGTAGTTTTTAAAGCAGATAGGAATTTATCACAAAATCTAACATTTCATATTTTTGTTTACATCTTTTGCAATATTATTATGTTTGCAACTGATATTTTAACACATACGTATATACATTTTACGTAACTGCTTTTAGATATGCCTTACATTTTTACGTGGATGATTTTAGATATGCTTTATATTTTGCAGTGTACTTTACATTTTTACATGGATGTTTTAGTTACGTTTTACATTTTTACATAAATATTTAAGATTTACAGTTGGTATCCGAAATATGGCTTCTTCTCAGCAATATATGACCATTTTGTGTCGATGTGCCGTAAAACCCAACTCACTCACTCTCTCACTATAAGGCACTAAGAAGTAGTGGGAACAGTAAAATCGCAAAGACTAAGATGGAGTATCGAGAAAATAGTGGATGGGAAAAGAGAATATGCGGTAATACAACAGAAAAGAGAAAACAGAAATAGAAACAAGAGAGACACGACAGAATCAGATGTATTCAATTTTATTTTCAATTATAATCAGCATTACATGAAAATATGAAAATTGTACATATATATGGGTAGGAAATACAGGTTTAAACACTGTGTATATATGTTAGTATAAGAAAGGACAAGTTAAAATGAAAAGTGAAAATAACTGTATTAATTGCATTATTATTTGAAGAAAATAATTTCACTTGATGTATACATTTCGCAATCCTAGGTACTAAAGTAAAATTCACATTAAATATGAAATATTTGCCTAAATAACTATGAATTTAGGTGAGCAAATAGTCTGAAGTTTGATTTTACAATTAACTCATGCTGTAAAAAACGATGGATTAATTTAACCAACACTCGCTTCTTTCACGCGTGCTTAAATGTAGCTGTATGACACTGGAAGAGTTGAAAAATATAGTACTTTCTGAGAAAATGCATTCGTAGCCACATTAGTAATTAATATTAAAACTAAAAAAAATGATAAATTCATTAGGCCTCTAGATTGTTTTCCATGCAAATCATTTATCGGTCTATTTATTCACAATGTTTGCTCGATATTTAATAAGCTTTTGTATTTGAATTTTCGGTTTTTATTCTTTAATTATTGTCTTTAAGATGTAGGCGCAGGTAAGTTTAAACATTTCTATTCCCTTATCTTACCTGTCGGGTATTACAACACCTATTCAAACTATTACCGTTGATACTAGCAAAACTTTACTATCTTCACTATTATATAATAAGGGACATTTCGTATTATTATCGGTTTGTTAAACTGTCTTTTTTGTAAGATTGAATGATGATGTATCTAACCTTGCTTTATTTTTCATCTCAATTAAGTAATTGCACGGTAAGTGTTCTAATAGACATCTCTGCTTGAAAGTACATGTCTGAGGCAAGGATCGTTATTCTGTGTGGTGTCAGCTTTAAATTAATTCAATTTTAGATCCGAAAGCATTAATTGAAAATTATAGTATGAAGCTTAATCGTAAAGAACAGTAAATAGAAAACTAATTTCGTCTTGGTTATACATTATTTGGTGCTTGCGAAATCAGCAATTTAAAAATGTCCAATGCCAGTCATTCACTTGAAATGTTTATCTTTATATATTTACTTCAAACGTTCATAATAATGTATGTGTGCACACGTATTGGTGCATATTATGTGAACAAATTTGTATAATTATTACATGGATGGATATATTACGTTATCGTTATTGTAGGCTGTACTGAACCGAAGATGCGCCATGTCTATCTACAGCTAAAACATATGACTTTCGGTATGATAACGTCTAAAATTAATATTGTGCCTGGCAAAATTGTCAACCAAGGGGCATCGCATAAGATATTGAAAAAAGCAGGACTTCCATGTCACAACCGTTTTCAAATCATTTTTTATAAAGACAATTTTGCAGAGTGAGTCGGGTTTTACGGTGATTCGACACAAAATGGTCATATATATCGCCGAGAAGAAGTCTTATTGCAAACGCCAATTTTGAAACATGAATAATGATGTAAAAATGAAAGCATTACTAAAAACGTTCATGTAAAATATACAAAACACTATGCTGTGGATAACCAAGTTAGTGAAGAGAAGAAAAATTCAGTTATAACAATAAGGTGGAGAACAAACAATTACATGGGTTAGGGCTGATTCCCCATCAGCCCACGTACATCCAGTGCATAATGTAAAACATTTCTAAAACATCCATGTAAAAATGTAAAGCATATCTAATATCAGTTAGGTAAAAATGTTTATACGTACGTGTTAAAACATCAGCTGCAACATAATAATATTGCAAGATATACATAAAATTATGAAATGTTAGATTTTTTAATATATTTCTATCTGCTTTAAAAACGATAAAGTATTTCCGGCTGAAACGTTTCCATGTATTTCCAAGTATTTCTATCAAAGATTGAACGTCATAATATCTATTGCGTCGTGTAGCAAATTCCACGCAGTCGATTAAAATATGTTTAATACTTAGCGGTGTTTGACATGGTACACATTCAGGTTGATCTTTATTCAAAAGATAAGAATGAGTCAAACGGATAGTACCTATTCGACAGCAAGAAAGAACAACTTCCTCTCTGCGAACAGATCTATTCTCTTGGCGCCATTCCCCTAGAGTAGGTATGATATTATGAAGTTTATTGAATGAAGCATTGTTCATGACGATTGCCATTTAGATAAAATGTATTTGTTTATATTGGGCCTAAAATCGGTATGTGGTAATTTCAAATTAGATTGTGATAATGAAATGTTTCTTAGCTGCAATATCAGCATCTTTGTTTCCATGAATATCAACATCACTGGGAATCCAACAAAATATGATAGACATTTTGAAGAATATTTTGAATGAATGGAATTTCCGTATTTCGGTTATAAATTGACTGTTAACAGAAAGCGAGTCGGAAAAGATAATAAGTTTTTTCTTCACATTTTTTATATATAAATTTCAGAGCTACATCAATAGCTTTGGTCTCGGTTGAAAATATTGTTGCATTATTTGGAAAACGTAATTTTGATTGGTGATGGAAGCGTACTTTTTGATTGGTGATGGAGGCAAAATAGTCCTTGTAAGTTGATTTGACTTTATGATATTAAGATTTGAATATTTCAGGGTTTGTTTCAGACTTTCTAGAGGCAGTTTTCAGATCGAAAAGAACTGTAGGGGTATAAAGGGTTAGTCAGGGAGCCAAGGTCCAAAATTTTGAAAAAAAGTGTCCGGCATGTTATACAAAATATTTCTACACCATATTATAGGGGAAGGTCCACTACTTAAGAAAAGTGAGTTTGGCTATCTATCCTCGCTTGCAAATAGGAGAAATCCAAGATGGCGACCAAGATGGCCGCCAAATTAAAGATAATGGACATACTATGGTAATGTCAGCAGCATTTTGAATTAAATTAAAATATGGTGTTGAAAACAATTTAAATTGCATTTACAGTGTACAAGTTCACAGAAAATATGTTTACAGATAAATACAACCTCAAGGTCAGGGTCACACTCAAGGTCAAAAGGTCAAATTTATTGAATTTTTGGCTATTCAACTATTAATGTTAGGTATAAAATTAACACTTTACGAGAAAATCAACATCAATGCTAATTGCTATGTACAACAATAATGTGTTTTCAGTCTTGAAACCATTCAGCTCCATATTTTCATTACTATGGAGAAATCCAAGATGGCGACCAAGATGGCCGCCAAATTAAAGATAATGGACAAAATATGTTAATGTCAGAAGCATTTTCAATTAAATCCAAATATGGTGTTGAAAACAACTTTAATTGCATTTACAGTGTACAAGTCTACAGAAAATGTATTTTCAGATATATACAACCTCAAGGTCAAGGTCACACTCAAGGTCAAAAGGTCAAATTTATTGAATTTTTGGCTATTCGACTATTAATGTTAGGTATAAAATCAACACTTTACGAGAAAATCAACATCAATGGTCATTGCTATGTACAACATTAATGTTTTTAGTCTTGAAACCATTCAGCTCCATATTTTTATTACTATGGAGAAATCCAAGACGGCGACCAAGATGGCCGCCAAATTAAAGAAAATGGACAAAATATGGTAATGTAAGCAGCATTTTTAATTAAATCAAAATATGGTGTTGAAAACAACTTAAATTGCATTTACAGTGTACAAGTCTACATAAAATGTGTTAACAGGTATATACAACCTCAAGGGCAAGGTCACACTCAAGGTTAAAATGTCAAATTTATTGAATTTTTGGCTATTCGACTATTAATGTTAGGTATAAAATTAACACTTTACGAGAAAATCAACATCAATGGCTATGTACAACATTAAGGTATTAGGTCTCTAATAGTCATGTTTACAAAATGGCATTTGCTTGGTATATTCTGAAAGGTAACCGTGTTTTGCACTATTTTGTAAATTTTAAACAACTTTTACCATGCCGTTTTTTTTATAAATTTTGAATAACTTATGGTATCTCCTCAAGCTCAAGTAGAGACAAATTTCAAGGTGATAGCCACTATCCAAACTGTTTTGAGAGAAATCATTTTACCATTAATTTCAATAGAAGAAACATCAAACTATTGGTAAACAATTATAAAACACAAAATAAAATTGTCAATGTCATTTTTTCTATGATGCCTCAAGTAAACGGATTATATGAGACAGAATTCATACTTCAACATTGACAAAATAAGGTCGAATGATGTGTTTCTGTTTTGGATTTTGCTTACTCCATTTAAAAATAACCTTAAGGAAGATGTAAAACCTACCTAAATTTCTTCCACAATATATAATCTAAGAGTGAATGCAAAATAGAGAACTTTCACCGCATGTAACTCAATATTTTTGAAGATGGGTAACTCTACCCCTTATGTTTAAGTAGTAAATTCCCTTTGAACACCAAGAAATCGCTTATAAGCTTTTTTCCATTTTTGTACAAAAAACCAATAATAAGTCTTGAAAGAAGTAAAAACTAACCAGTAAAAAAAGGAAAATAAGGAAAAAAAGTTTGGTTTCAGTAGGGCTTGAACCTACGCACCCCTAAGAACTGCTGTAAAAATAGGTTTATGATAGAAATTGAATACTCTTCAAAAAGGAGGTTCTCTATTAGTGATCTAATACCTTAATGTGTTTTCAGTCTGGAAACCATTCAGCTCCATATTTTCATTACTATGGAGAAATCTAAGATGGCGACTAAGATGGTCGCCAAATTAAAGAAAATGGGCAATAAACGGTAATGTCAGCAGCATTTTGAATTAAATCAAAATATGGTATTGAAAACAACTTGCATTGCATTTACAGTGTACAGGTCCTCAGAAAAGGTGTTTACAGATATCTACAACCTCAAGGTCAAAGTCAAACTCAAGGTCAAATTTATTGAATGTCTGGCTATTCGACTATTAACGTTGGGTATAAAATTAACAGTTTAAACCCAACATCAATGCTCATTGGAATGTACAACATTTATGTGTTTTCAGTCTTGAAACCATTCAGCTCCATATTTTCATTACCATGGAGAAATCCAAGATGGCGACCAAGATGGCTGGCATTTGCAGGAAAGATTTAAATAAGTATGAATTTAAACGCAAATGAAGTATTTGACTTTTATCGGAAGTAACTTCACAAAGAACAATTGAAAATGTAGTGACTAGTGCAACGGAAGCCAAAACTGCAATCAGATGTCAAAGGTGACTTTGCTTTAATCATTCTGATGATTTTATCACATCTTTTCATATACTATTTCAGTTCACATACTGTTTTAAGTTAACCCCAGTTATTATACAAACATAAACAAACATATACACACTTTATTTCCAAGAACAGAATAGTGTGCAATGTTCAGTATGTGCCATTCCATCGATACACTTTGCAAGTTAAAGAGTCTAAGTTTCCTGTATTTCTGCATTTCAAACACATCCCACCCACTCTATTTATAATGGGAAATAGCCCCCAACCTTGCCGGCAGATCAGAGTCTACACTGTTCCTTCCTAACTCAGCAGGCAAGGCTTTATTGTTTGAGAATTGAACAGCATAGACTAATCAGCTGGTATCATTTTATTCAGATGATCAGGGTCTACACCAGTTGGCAAGGGTAGGTAATTTAAGCACTATTAATGGAAAAAGTTGTAACACATACCGTAAACATTCGCTACCAAAACTAAATGGCAGAGCATGTTCATTGTATTTGTTTAACACAAAATGTATACAATCTATTAAAAAATGTTAAAGTGACAAGAAATGTAATTTTATGCATATATTCCTTTGAGAATTGTATGATAGATGTTGTGATCATAACTTAAGGAATAATTACGTAAGGCGATGTATACCAGTTTAATAGTGATCCCCTCTGAACCTGTATCAATTCATGTACAAACTATAAATTGATAGACTGATTTATAAATTTCTATGACAATCTCGTTATGACATCTTTTTTCGACCTTTTGGCCATTTTTGCATCTTGAATTTATATATATGTGAACCGTAGTATTTTATTTTCTTCCATTTAAGTGCAGTCTTGTAATGTTATATTGCAGGTACTTGTTTGCATCAAAACCAAAGTTGTAGTAAAACTGTACAGATATAGCATCATCAAGTTTTGTTATTTAAAACATTAGGCCTTCAACTTCCATTTAGTTTGACAGTATGCATAATTATTAGGCAGAACAATATTTTAGAAATGCACATAAAGAAATACATACAAAAAGTGTTCATCAATAGATCAGTTTTTTTTTCTATGCCCATCTCTTTAATGTTACATCCATTATGTGCTTCGACATTTTTTTCAGAAATTTTATATCAGAAATAAATAAGTCTGCCTTTTCCACATAATATTATGGGTAAACGGTATCTTAATGAATATCAATACAATATATGTATGTAGAATTATATGTTAAATTTATACCCATATTGCAGTAAAGTTTCATGCAAGATTTCCTCTTTTTCTAAATAAATGCTAGTCTGATATCCTATGCACATCACTTTAATGATATGAAATTTCTTTGTTTCGTCTTTTTGACCAATTTTATAGCCTGTGATATTATAAATTCTTGAACTAAAGCCGTTTTTCGGTATAAGTACACCGTTGCATGGCTTTTTATTGCATGTATGTACTTCTTTGCATGAAGTTTTAAAGTGATATTACAACTTCAGTTATGAAGATTTTGCATTAAATTAACCTGAAGCTACATTTCATTGTAACAGTATGACTATCAAATTTATGATGAATCTTTAGAAATGTATTGATTCGATAGCTGAATTTGTGAAACAATAAATCAATACATTTTCAATGTCTCTCACTTGCAAGATATATTATGTGCTACGACTTTTTGGCTTGTTTTATACCATAAATATATAGATGTTAAAAATTTGCCGCAAATAGCAACTATGGTGTATTGGCCAGTTTATATCATAAATATACAGATATTAAAAATTGCCCAAAATAGCAAATATGGGACTGAATATCAGAACATGTTTTAGGGATTTATCATACATAAGCTTCTATGCACTTGAAATATTCTTTTACTCAAAGTGATAATACATGATACCATCATTATTATTATGAAGTCAGTTTGGTCCTACAACTCCTACAATAATTATTATACTATGCAGATATTCGTTGGAAAATTGTGTTAAGCTATTGTAATCATAACTACCGACATAATTACGTTAGCTTAACGAATATCATTACAGTGTATGTACTAGCATGTTAAGTTCGTTGTAAAAGCGCTGTCCTCTATCTATTCTGAAACCGTGCGATCTGTAGCCTCCTGAATTAAATGTTTTTAGCAATGCATTAAGTTTTTAAGAACCCCACAAAACTGAGATCTTATGACAGGAATATGTTTCTCGTGACAAAATATGGAGCCCCTGATGCTTGGCCTGATTGCTGTATAATTAAATAACGTTTTTACAGGGCAAAGCTGATGGTCATCTCTTGGTTTTTAAGTGAACCGTATTACCCCGCTGATTAATTTTGAAGCGAATGGAGTTTCCAATAAATGTCTTTTCAAGGATTGGACACATCCACTTTACTTCATTTGGCCATCCAAACCCTGTTTAGGAGCGACTTATTCGCTAATTCTGAATAAGCCAAAGAATACAAAAGTTAACCAATGACAGAAATACGACAGACTCGTACGTAATGATATGAGGTGAAACTCGGAAGAGTAGCACATAACGCCATTAATATGTGCCCGTTTGTCCCGAGAAAAACGTTTCCTGTGACAGCTTTGGAAGATTTTCTTAATAACGAAATTACCCGAGATGTCCTAAAATTCAAATAATTTGTGATAATAGTTCAAACCCAAGATGTATGTTGAAATGCTCCTCGGTGACGATCTTTTTTCCAAAAGAATGTGCAATTAAAAGAATTAAGTGGGTGGTTGGAGCTGGCCAAATCTCATTTAACTTATAGGTTTGTCTAAATCGTTTAAATGTGATAGGTTGATAGAAAAAGAGTTGTGCGCTTCTCCAAACCGTAATTACTGACCAGCTGTAAGCTGAAGATATCCCAGAGAAAAGCTGGTACCTGACGAGGGATTGGATCTGCCTAATAAGAATGTTTAGCTTTTAACCTCTTAATGTAAGGATCCTCACAAGACACATATTGCGTTCTGACTTCGACGACAATTTATGGCAAAAGTGATGCAACTAATTGATGCTCCAAAAGGAAGAGCTTTGTCAATATAAATATTTTCATGAAAGTTAAACCCTAATAACTCAAAGTCGGATGGGGAAGCTGGTATTAAACGAACTGCACTCTTACTGTCAACTTTAAACAATATGCAATGCTCATGTGATTTTGTACCAGAATAACCGGCTCATCAAAACACGTTTACTAAAAAGAGAATAATTTACCATCTATATAATAATTGATTGACTCGCCAGGATGGTAGGAATGTTGATGAATCATTCTGAACTCCCCTGGAGCTTTCTTAGACACGAGACCAATTGGAGATACGATTAAATGAGGAAACGTTGAAGGACCCGCCAATTTGTCAGCTTCAATTTTTGTGTTTATTTGTTTTAAATAATATCAGAGTTAAGCTTTATAAATTTAAGATTTAAGAGGCCCATTAAACTGTAATGAAAATGAGGTTAATGTCAAGAAAGCGTTATGCAGCGTCATCTAGCGGAACGTCAAACACTACACTTGACGACGCCATGTCTTTGCGTTCTAAGCGTTAACCGTAAATAGTTTATAGCTATTATTATAATACAAATATAAGATAAAGGTCTTAAGTGAGCATTAAAGGTGGCTGGACTTGCTACTTTTGGCATGAAATCAATGGGTTAAATAATCCTGTTTCCCTTTTTTTTCAGTTTGACATACATAGTCTATTTGGAGCCACCTTAATTTCTCCATGGTAACACATGTATTGTTGTTTTGAATTTAACAGCTGTGAACATATTTATCTCTCTTGATACTGGCATGAGATAAAGTTACTTTCTGACAATGCTGTAGAATAAATAGAAGAAAATTGGTGGTGTAATATTATTTTTCATCAAAAAATGACCTTTGACCTTTAACCTGACCTTGACCTTGACACTGTAAACCCTGTGTTTCTATATTTTTTAAAGTCACACACACTGTTAAGTTTTAAATTAACACTTTAGTGACAGTGGTCATTTTTATTAAAAATTCTCAGTTCAATTTTGAAAATGTACCCATATTATATAAACTGGCGGCAAGCTTGGCGGCCATCTTGGATTTCTCAGATTCGCAAGAGCGGTCAGCTGGCTAAAGTCACTTTTCATAAACACTGGACATCCCCCAACATAATAACCTAGAAATAATTTGTATAGCAGGGGGGTGCACAAAAATTGTTGTTTTTTTTAGCTTTACTCGCCTTGGCTCCCAGACTAGGTCCATGTTTGTGTATCTGGAATTGAATTTTCTTTAATACCATCGAATTCAAATTGAGTTTCATTCATAGAACAGGTTATACGAAATCCAAACGGTTTGATTTTTTTTTCTCATATGAATCAGAGCACTTTTAAAAAATATTTTCATGAGCAGGATTAGTTTTGTTGCCAGCCACTCTTAAAGTATATTGCAATGTAAGTTCTTCTCGGCGTGTGTAAAGAGAGGGTTCGTTTGCTTCGGCATATAAACTTTCAACTAGCGATGATCGGAATGAACCAAGAACAATACGAAGACCTTGATTATGGATGGTATCTAACATTTGTAAATTAGATTTTCTTGCAGAAACATAAACTAAACAGCCGCAATCTAGCTTAGATCTAATTAAAGCCATATAAAGTCTTAATAAAACCGTGCGGACAGTGCGATCGGCTCCCGAATCAGTATTTGAAATTACCTTTAAAATGTCCAATGACTTCAGACATTTGACTTTCAAGCATTTTATATGCGAACAAAAGAAAGCGTTTTATCAAAGATAACACCAAGAAATTTTGCTTTGTCAACAACTGGTATTTTTGAACCATTTGGAAAAGCTCAGGGTCAAGATAATGTTTCCGTAATTGACAAAAGTAGACACACTGAGCTTTGGGAATATTTTAACCCATTTTCCATGGCCCAAGTTTGAAATTCATTCAAGCACTTTTGGAACAAAGAAAACCTAAAAAGGAAAGAGAATTACACTTTTATTTGGAGAAACAATCTGCATTCTGAATCTCCATCAGTTGTTGATTGCTGCACGAACAAATGGATGATGTGCAATATAAACGTTAATACTGTAGAATCTGACATATTTACAGAGTAAAATAATTAAGATTTTGTTCAAGAACTATCAATCTGTAGTATAGTTGTAACGGGGAAACTTTTTGTATTAGACAAACATCTAGTGTGTGTGTGTGTGTGTTTTGTGTGTTTTTTTTTTTTACTTTATTCTTCTTGAGAAAGTAAACATTTCAAATCCGCTGCTGCTAGTAGTGTAGGGTTTCGGAAAGAAAATAATTTAACAACGAGTCTGGATTAAGAAAGTTGGTCAATGCCGTTCGTTAGGAATTGGCAAACTTATAAAATAGCAAAATTTTAAAAGTAGGGTTGATTAATGTTGGTTCAGCTTATATGAAGCTAGCCTTTATTATCATGGAAAGGAAGATTTGATAACTTGATGTATGGATAAGGAAGCATTTTATAGCTAAAATCTGAATATTGAACTCTCACATATTGAAACGTATGGTGATTTGACTTGAAATAGTTGTATGGTAACCGTGATGAAATCAGGTTTTTGGTCGGTTTATTTAGAGTTTAGCTTGTCTGGGAATGCTTATCTAGACTATCTCGATTAACATGTCGAATCTAGAATAAGTGATAAGCGATTCGCAAACCGTGCACTAAATGTGCGCTAACATCAGGTTCTCCTTACTGACAATTTAAGGGCGATGTCATTATTTAATCCATTTATGTTCGTATGCTACATACCTATTTTGTCGTCTCATCCTTTAGGTTAAATTTACATCTTATTTGTGGGTATTCAACCATACTGTTTTCAACAAACTAAATAGCTGTTACTCATTTGTCTATGTATAATTGACATAATTTTAGTGAATGCAACACACATCAGGATCAAATTTAGATGCATGCGATTTTCGTTTAACGCATATTGTAAATGCTAAAGATAATCGAAAAAGATGTGGCTCATGTCAAGTCAAATACATGAACTGCAAAGTCAGCTAAAAGGTGAGACATCAAAATTTAGTGGTGGTGTATGATCTACGGAAAATATCACTACAGAGCAAAACATAAATTGCGGACTATTTTAATAGGCCATTGTGCAATTACTATTCATTTTCGCAGCATATTCCTTTAAAGTGCCTGTATGCCTATAAAAAGTTCTCCAAGACTGTGTCGGTTTCACTTGAAATGTAAAAGCTTCCTGAATGTATAAAAATACTATGTTTCGCCTCATACTAAGATTTTATGACATTTTCAGAAACGTAAGACAACGCTTCAAATTTTGTCAAAAACAATTATCGCGACATAGTTTACAGTTAACCTACATGTAGCACAATTGCTAGTCTGATTAGCATACAATTGCACATTTAAGCTGTTAAATATGTTTCAATAGTAACCCTGAATACTAGAAATTAGCAATATTTATTCTACAAATATGTATACATCCTATCATTTTAAAAATGTGATATTTTATATTTGTTTTTCAATATATAAGGCAAAATTGCCAAACAAATGTCATTTTTGATCAAATTCTAGTCAAAGAAATAAAACTCCACCATATCTTGCCAGCTTTCAATTTCAAATATTTGTCCATTAAAGGTTACAACACACTTACCACTACTTCGTTCAATGTAATATTGACTTAATCAATCATACCGAGTCTGCAATTTTCACTATTTGCCTTGTTCTCGATGCTTCCGAGGGATCTAATTTCCAGATTTTATTTACTTCACAACAGCGGGTGTTAAGTGCTGTGTGGCGGCCGTAAAATGTCGCCCTGACTTCATCTCAGTGTTGTTATATTTTCTGGTCCTTCGGGATCATTGATTTCAACTCATTTAGATTTGAAGATTGAATACTGCTTAAGCCGGTGCTAGGGGGCATGGGCAGTGTTGCATTTTCCATTCCTGCCCATGAACAGACTCAATCAAACCGAGTCTGCAATTTTCACTGTTTGCCTTGTTCTCGATGCTTCCGAGGGATCTAATTTCCAGATTTTATTTTAAACGAACCGTATGTTTCATTATTTTGGATTTAACGTCGCACCGATATATGATAGTTCATATCGCGACTTTCCAGCTTTTAATGGTGGAGGAAGACCCAGGGTGCCCCTTCATGCATTATTTCGTCACAAGCGGGCACCTGGGTAGAACCACCGAACTTTCGTAAGCCAGCTGGAAAAATCCATGACCGACATCCTCGAACATTTTACGAAGCCTGGGTACATCAACTTAAATAAATAAACGAAGCCTTCGAACAAATACAGTCAACATTTGTAGCAATTTTGTTGTATTTCCTCAAGAGTTGCTATCAATACAAATTATACAAATCTATAATCTTAATAGTTTTAAGTGTATTTGCTTTGTAGTTGTACATAAACGTATATGTATGTATTTTTATAATTATGCAGGCTTATCTTGAAATAAACTCGCGTATGTTTGTAACTAACATTTTACACGGCTGCTTTTCTCGCCACTGTAATCGATAGAAAAATACTGGGTGAGCAACTACAAGCGTAATTACCCTCTCACCGATACCTAGAGTGAAAGCCACGTCATTTACTACTTGCGTGTGAAGTAAACCCCAATTCGGCGAGGTTTTCTGAAATAAGCAGTAATTATACCTTGCCTGTGGGTTTCGTGAACTTTTCTCTCCAAAATATACAATTACTTATAAAATATTTTGGAGAGAAAGGGGCGTACAGTCACCAAAAATATCAATTAAAGATAGAACAAGTTCGGGAGGAAATTTTCAATACTCGGCAATATAATACAATTACAGGTAAAATATGTTGGCTGGAAAAATCAATATCGACCAGTTATTTTCTAATGAAATATATTGGGCAGAATGGTTAAAATCATAAATAAGACATCATTAACATTTGAAAATATAATATGCACAGCCCGATGATTGCCACCGTTGCTGGATATAATATCAATATAGAGAGGATATACTGAAAGTGAAACTTTGAAGCTGTAGTTAGACATTGCACATCTTCAGTTCAGTACAGCCTATAACATACAGAAATCTATCAATCCTGTCTTATTCTTTAAATAATATACTTTTCCGTATCATAAGCAACTCTATCAAGCAGTTTGACTCAATTATGGCCCCTTTTCGACTTAGAATATGCTTATTGTAATGTTAAAGTTTGCGTACCACCCCAAATATTTTCAAAGGCCATTGAGTAGAGATAGACCCTAAAATATTCAATGGTAGTAATACATTAAATAAAGAAATTAATTGCAAGTCCTTGAAATAACCAAAAACGATTTCACAAATGTGAAGTTTATGATAGTTTTGTTTATATCAATAACAGAAGTTTTAATTTTTAATTTAAAGTTGTGATCCACAAAGAATGACAACTCTTGCCTTGGGCTATTACTTATAAGCAGAGATATCTATTAGTTAACTTCCCTTGCAATTATACAATTGAATGGGAAATAAAAACCTTTTTTAGACACAATATCATACATTTTTGCACAGCAAAACATTAATGATTTATTCATTTATGTTTGATTTACCCCTCAAAATATGGTTCCTATGATTCTGTTAACTTGCATATGGTAAAAAATTACCTTTTAATAAGCCAATAATAAAATGAAGTACCATTAAGTAACTAATAGTGCAGATAATACAGTTTTGCTTGTATCAAAATGTCACAAAAGAAGCACTTTTGTAATACAGAACATCTGGTAGGATTAGTAAAGGTGCAATTATATTGATCTCTATTTCCTATGCCTACATTTAGATATTGCTATGATATTTTACATATTTGTTTACCATCATGACCCCAGTCTGTAAAAAGGAAGAGGCAACTCTAACAAGCATTTTGACTGAATTTTGACACCTATTCGACTTAGAATATGCTTATTGTAATGTTAAAGTTTTACTCGTAGCTTTTATTATACTATCAAGCACTGAGAAAAGTCGAGCGCGCTGTCAACTGACAGCTCTTTTTCTGCTGTCACAGTTATTATGTCTTAACTTTAGAGGGCATAGGGGCCAGCTAAGCTGGGAAAGAAATCAACACATATATTTGGCAAAAATTGATAGATAATGTCAAGGATATTGTTTGTCAGCTACAGGTATTATAATTTATTGTTCTGTTTTTATTTTTTTTATCAAAGGAGCATGACGATCTATCTCTTGCTGTCCTAAATGCTACAAGAAACATATATATGTTACATCTGATCTAAATAATAAGTACCCAAAGGTGGTTTATCTTATTTGTCGGTTTTCAACTGAACTGAATTTTTGTCATCTTAGACCCATTAGTGAAGTAAAATTATTTCACATAGAACGACAGATCGACTCGAAATACTATCAAATTTTTAATTAGATATATGGTACGTCTTTCTCTTGGGAGTACGATGGTCTAAATTTATTTTGTTCATACATGTATAAAGAATATGATTTTATTTTTGCAGGCAGAGACAAAAGAATCTGTGTAAAGATGACAAGGAATTGTACACGTGCTGAAAACTTTATCAGAAAGGAAACCTTTAAAGGGCCTCAAAGTGCTGGAGTGTTTAAGGTAAATTGTTGTGCATCTTGTTACCATTCTAATAACATTGATTCTGCATAGATTATACCATAGAAACATGTTTTATATAAGTAGTCACATATCAAGTCTGAAGAGTTAGTGAATAAACATTGTGGATTTTTCAGAGAAATATTGTTAGCAGCTTTAGACGCTTCTTTTCTAAGCTGTGCTACTGTAAAAATACATTGACATACAGGGTATTATTCACACCAGAATGGTTTTAGTGAGGTCATATGGCAGTTGACGGCAGCTACAGTGTTCCGAAAAACCCTCAAATCGGGAGTTTCTCACCCCAAGAATGGTACTTTACAGTTTTGGAGACAGCTGTTATATATCTCTTAGTGAGGGGGTACAAAATTGTAACAAAAACTCAGTTTTCACCCCAACTTTAAATGCCAGTGGAAACACTGAGCTATGGCCACCATATTTAATTCAATTACCGGTTGAATAGGTTCATCTATTAGTGGAAGGTCCATGTCAGTGTCAGTAATAACTTGGGGTTGACAAGTATTTTACCATCGGTTTTCCTTTTAATCTTTAAGTAGGTCCTGTCCGAATTGTCTTCCTCCAATGAAACAAAAATTATCCAGATCTGGGGAAACTGATACAATAATACTCATTTTGATGTTTTAAGAAAAAACGTGTGATACAAGAGTAAGAATATGAAATAACTTCTCAAGGGCATAGCATCAGTGTATTTTTCCTTTGATTTTTAAAGAAAAACATAATTTTGCTATACACTATTTCTATTCTAATATATATATAGAACTTCATGAAAGTAGCAGCCCTCCTTTTTGAACAGCCAAAACAATGACATCATTGCCCATTAATGTTATGTTAGTTCATGTTACTTGTATTACTACTATATCAAGTTTTAAGAAAAAAGAACAAAAAGCTTGTTAAAATAGCATGTAATGGATTTGGTAACTGACTGCAATTGTTAGGTCAAGTGTAACTACTATATATGTTCTCGTAAATGCATTGCAACTTAACTTTGTATTGAAACTGGTGTGCATCGTGTTGAACATAACAAATTAAGTTCGCAATTTGTATGTTACATTTTGAAATGGTTGGTTTTGTAAATGAGGCACTGCATTAATAATTATATCTCCCAACACACCATAACCTACAACATTCAACGTTGGATCACATGTATAGCTTTGAGTTGTAAGATGAATCTTGACATAAGTTGACCTTGATCTTGACATAGTGACCTACTTTACATTTATGTAGCTACAGTCTTCAAATTTGAACCAAATGCACAGGTTTGTACAGAAACAAACTTTGACCTTGACATTGACCTAGGGACCTACCTTCACATTTTTGAAGGTACAGGCTTCAAATTTGGACCACATGCATAATTTTGTGTTCCGAAATTAAATTTGACCTTGATTTTAACTTAATGACCTACTTTTACATTTCTCAAGCTACAACCTCAAATTTGGACCATATGCATAGTTGTGTGTACCGAAATGAACTTTGATAAATAAAATCAAAAAACATTTTGCGCAGACACCTAACTGGGACCCCCCCCCCCCCCTCTTTGGTAAGAATGATTGCCTTGTTAAAATCTAGGTCAAGTAAGAGTATGGGTCATCTGTCAAAAACTAGTTCACGAGGTCAAATAGAAGGAATACATTGTGTATGCGATAGTGTTTGCATTTTTATGCCCGCCTTCAAAGAAGGATGGGTATATTGTTTTGCATATGTTGGTCGGCCGTTCTGTCTATAGGTCGGAATGTAGACCAATCTGTTTCCGGATGATAACTCAAGAACACTTGGGCCTATTATCATGGAAGTTAAAAAAGGTTGGTTATCACCAACATATGACCCTTATTGAGTTTGATATTTGTATGCCAAAAGTCTAGGTCACAGTTACTCTGAACAGTTAAACGGTTTCCGGATGATAACTCAGTAACGCTTGGGTCTATGATCATGTTAGGGAGGCTGGTCATAACCCCTATTGATTTTGAGGTCAATATGTCAAAGGTAAAGGTCACAGTGACCCAGAACAGATAAAAGGTTTCCAGATGATAACTCAAACATGCTTGGGCCTAGGATCATGAAAGTTGATAGGGAAGCTGGTCATGACCAACAGATTACTCCTGTGGCAAGGGATATGGTAACAGTGACCCGGAACAGTTAAACGATTTTCGGGCGATAACTCATGAACACTTGGGCCTAGGATCACAGAATTGATAGGGAGATTGTGACAGGAAAGGCCGTACCGGCGACAGTAACCATCAGAACAAATCAACACCCTTTACAATATTTACAAATTTATTTACATAAGATGATTATTAACAATGAATAGTATGAAAAAAAAAACTGATTAGAAGAAAGAAAAAAAAAAGAAAGTTCAGTATCTCTAGATACAAAAGTTCTTATAGTCATTCAAATCTGCGTGCCAAGGTTTTTAAAATGTATTGTGAACTTAATTTGCACAAACAAAACAGCTTAAAATTCAAATACAGTCCTTTAAACGGGGAATACGTTGATTCCGTATTGGCTCCCTATGGTGGTAGGTGATTGCATCCCTGAGCTGACTTCAGAGGATAACAAAAAATCGTCTTTGCGGTTTACGGCACAACCATGGGACGAAAGCTTGCGCTGGGAAATATCACATCCAGGCGAGTGAAGACAAGTGAACCTGGGGCATTGTATTTCCCGGGTTATGAATCACCAGGAAAATCGTCTGGCGGAAGAAGCTAAAATATATAACATATGGTAGCACCTTTGCAAAAAAAATAAGTCAGGGCATAAAAACTGCTCCTTTGGGTATACATACCTCCTTTAGGCTCCCAAAAATAATACGTGTTTACTTATACAAAACATATGTGCTACTAAGTTCAAACGTCACATGATTAAAATACGTCATTTTATTACTTCCATATTACAAAGTTTAAACTTACTTAAAAGACAAAAGTTAAAGTATGAAATGATATGAAAAGTATGAGGAAACATTATAGATACGGACATGATAAAACTGCAGCCATTATTTACAACTACAAATTAACAAAATTCAATGTAAATCAAACGTTATATGATAGTTGGCATCCATATAATATCTAATGCCATACACTAAAACGGACATTATATGTGTATGCAATAGACTGTCAACAATTTCATATTACAATAATATATTACAAACATGGCACTAGACTTGCCATATAGATTTATACATAACCTTTACAATGCAGTAAGGGGCGTTCCATAATTAACAAAATGTTTGACATAAGTTTTTGAAACAAAGTACTTTATAAATTTTCATGTTACAAATTTCTGTACAAATTTTTCATCTTATATAAATGAAACAATTTTAGATTCCTCTTTCGAAATAATTTACAAAAGTCTGAAAAATTTAATAAATCATCCTGACATCCCGAAACTAGCAAAAATCATATGCCGAAAAGTAAATGTTACAGAATTCGTAGAATGAACAAAAATTTATCCAAAAAAAATCGTAATGAAAAAATCTACAAAATCTAACAAATAAATTTCTTACCTCGATCGAGCATAAATTTCTAGCAAGAAAATAATTTTCAGACATAGATTCGTCTATAATGTGGAAGGTGGTGTGCGCAAGGCATATCTAGTCCAGTCTATTTAAAGGATAATGTCCCGCCAAATACTAAATTTCATGGGATTCACGGCTAAGCCGTGAGCTTGACTATTGTCTTTTTTCACGGATTCACGATATAGCCGGGAAATTAACTACTTTGGCGCGAATTTAAATTGACAATTTGAGGCCCATTATAGTGGTTTTGGGGATAAAAACACGAATTACTGAAGTTTATAAAATTTTCAACTTTCTTATTACTGACCGAATTCAATGAAATTTACATGGAAATTTAAGTTATGAAATACAGAAAAAACATGAGAGGTATTTCATGCGTGAAATCTGACATTTCCCTCGATAAACTCAAAAATTTACAAAAGGATGATGCAATTACTGCATTTATATGCAGATACAATAAGGCCCGTATGTCACTTTGTGACACAGTCCCCTTAAAAAGAAAATTTAAAATTTTCTTAATTGAAAGCAAAATGACATATCTGAAAATAGCAAAACATAAAAAGAAAAAAACACACTGTCACTATCTGAAAAACCTTTATAATATAGCCCCCTGTCTACACTCTACTTAAATAATCTGCCCTAATTTTCTCTACCAGGAATTGCTCTGATATGATCCTATAGGGGCTGCAATGCCAATCCCCATCTCATCAGCCTGGAATTGCTAAGTTTCGCTTTATTCAAATAAGTGAGCGGCTGATGATCTGTCTCTAATACCAAGTCTTTACCGAACAAATACCGGTGAAACCTAGCTACTGCCCTTTACTATCGCTAAACACCCCTTCTCTATCACTGAGCACTTTTGCTCCTAGGTAGCAATTTTCTACTAGCATACGTACGGGTTTAATTTCTCTCCATCACTTTCCTAAAGCATACTGAGCCTAAACCTAAATCTGAAGCATCTACTCTCAATATTAAAAGTCTGATCTAAACTGGCAACTTCAAATAGGCGGACCCATTAAGCTAGCCTTCAAAGTCTGGAAAGCCTTTTCTTGACTTTCACCCACTCTACAGATTTGTCTGCCCCTTTTTCGTCAAATCTGTGACGGAATTGCAATGGGCCGAAATTTGAGATAAACTTAAAAAATATCAATAAAATACACATACAAATAAATATCTGTCAATACATTGAGAAATTGTCTAACAAATCTACTATTTCCTGTTTACATGCTAGGGTAACTCGGGAAATTTACCTCTACAGCTTTGTACGTTTCTGCACCTGTTTATAGGACACAAAACTATATCTTTTCTACTTACTTGAGAATCATCACTATTTCATTGGATCTAATCTGTCATAATCTCTTGATCCCCCTCTACAATAGCTGCTCCAACCTTACTTAAAATACCTTTTGGTATAGATTTTACTATCATCCTTCCTTTCACATTTACTGTTTCAGCATGTTTGCATAAAACGTTTTAAATTTTCCCGTCTACATCTATCCTGTAATCTAGTCTATTTACTCCTCTACTACTAGTAAGGACCCTTCCAATGTAACAACAACTTATTATGTTTGTGGTAAACATTACAAGTACCTTACTACCTGCCTTAAACCTCCTATCTCTAGCCTTCCTATTGTAATACTTCTTGTATCAGCACTACTTTTTGCTAACTGTTCCCTGAGCTATCTTACACGTACTTCCAACTTTTCTTGCAAATCCATACATACTGGTAAGGGGTTTTTTAACCTCATCATTCCCCGTCTTACCAGCATAACTCTCTTAGCACAGTTATCGGCCACGGATTGTTTGCCGTTAAAGTAACTCAAAGGGAGAAAATCCAAACTTTCTTGCGGAACTTCACGGTAAGCAAACAACATAGCATTCAATTACCTATCCAATCTCTAGGTCTCTACAACATACGCTTCAACATCTGCTTTAAACTACCGTTAAACTTCTCTATTAAAACCATTACACATAGGGTGATACGGTGTTGTAGTTAACTGCCTTAATGACCAAAAACCTACTAACTTCTGCCATAAGGTCTGACGTAAACTGCGATCCACAATCGGTAAGCATTTCTCTGGCACTCCTAATCTACTGTACATATCTACTAATCCCTCTGCTACTCTTCAGTTTCAATATAGGTAGTGCATAGCTTCTGGATATCTAGTAGCTTTAATTACCATAGTCAAATGTACCTGTTTTTCCTTTTCATCATAGTTCGATCGGACCAACGATATCGACGGCAACTCTTAAACGGATTCAATCAAAGGCATTTTTCCTACGGAACTTTACTTACTCTACCTTAGTAGTACGTTGAAAAATTTACACATGACGGACAGTACCTCTAACCTTGCCATTACTCCTGGCCAGTAAAATTCGCCAAATACCCTATCACTAGTTTTCCTTATACCTAAATGGCCTGACAGTAACGAGTCATGTGCAACTTTCATCACCAGTTTCTCTAAGACATTTAGGTAAAATCAACTGTCTACTTTTGTCTAAATTCTGGGCGGTATACTCTCTATATAAAAATCTATTCTTTATCTCAAACCAAACTGAACCTTTACCTCTACACTGCTTAATCGTACCTTCCTCAGCCTTCTTTTTACACAAATCTAACGTGCTATCTTTCTGTTGCTTTCTAAAAATTTCCTCTCTAGATATATCTAAAATCTGAGACGGAACTTTAAGCTTTATTTGCTTCTTAATTTTGGCTTGCCCCCCTAGTTTCTACTGGACGCTAAACTACTAAACTGAGGTTCTACAGTCCTCTACATTACCAATTAACATAAAATTGGTAGGATTATATTTACAACCAACGCCTCTACTGTACCCTTGAAATACGGACAATCAATATCTATTCTAGCTACATCTACCCTATGTTCACTCCCATCTATGTACTTACATCTACGGGTTTTCTCTAAAAATGACTTGCTTCTATAAGTCCCGTTTCACTATCACACATGTACAACCTGTATCCCGCATAGCGATGACATCCCTACCATTACAAGTACCGGGTTTTGTAGGACATGTACTTACACTAAGCATACCTAACTCCTCTAATCACTTAGTTCTATAATACTATTTCCACTCTCTGACCTAATTGACTTACTCCTATCCCTATCTCTATTTCTTCCTCTACCTCTACTCCTAGATCGGTCACGGCCTCTACCTCTTTCTATTTTCCTTACTATTTCTTTCTCCCTTTACTACTTTCCTGTTCCTGCTTACTTCTAACTCTGCTGCTGCATTGGCACTATTACCGCCGTACTTTCACTCCTACAGTAATATGAACTATGCCCTATTCGACCACACTTATAACACTTCAGTACACCAAAGGGTTGAAAATTCTACCTCTATTAGCAAAATGTACTACCTCTATTACTAGTGCCTACTTACGACTAATAGGATACTGTCTCTGAGGTGTTTCATATGGTTTATAGCTCCGGTCCTTATTGGTTCGATTCACGACCCTACCCTTGGGGCCTCCCCGAGTCTTTGGCAAAAAATCTGCATCTTCTGCTACATCCTTAGCTTTAACTAACTTCTTACTACTCAAATTCTGGTATAGTTCTCTATTACATACATCTAAAAATTGGTCCCTAAGAATAAAATCTAATAATCCTTCATACGTTTTTCTACCTTACTCAATCTAAGCCAACCCTCTAAATATCTACTTATTCTGGCTAGAAACATAAAAAAGGTTATTATCCCGAGGCCTTTCAGTTCTAAACTTTTTCTTATACCATCGTCAGTGAGTTCGAACTGACGTAGCAAAGCGGCTTTCAGTTGATCATAATCCTTCCTATCTTCCAACGGAAGCCTATCAAAAACCTCTCTTGCCGTACCCCTTTTGAAGGAACGGTAAATTAAATGACCATATCTCTTTATCCCAATCCTGCGCAACGCGTACGTTTCGTACACATTCAAGTACGCATCCATGGAATCAATTTTCTCATCAAGGGGGACCCTCTTAACCTTTACCTTTTTCTTACTCATCTTTCTAAATCTGTCTTAAACTTATGCTCTGTTTCTAATTTCCTACTTTCTGCTTCCTCCTTTTCTGTTTCTAACTTCCTAGCTAACATTAAAATTCTCCTTTTCCATTCTAACTTATCTAGTTCTAACTTACGTTCTAACTCTAACTTTTCCTTCTCAGCCTTAAGTACTACGTCGTTATATTCTATCTTTTCCTTCTGCAAACCCAACTTCTAACTCTAATCTTTCCCCATTGCTTCTAACCTTTCCTTCTCTCTTTCTCTCCTGTTTCTACTCTTAATCTCTCTGCTTCTAAACTACTTTGTTTTTATATTTATCTTTCTTTCTGCAACCTAGCTTCTAACTCTAATCTATCTTTCTCTGCTTCTAACCTATCTTTCTCTGCCTCTGCTCTTAATTTCTCTGCCTCTAATCTATCTTTCTCTGCCTCTAATCTTCTTTCTTGCCTCTAATTACTATGTCTTTTCCCCACGTTCCTAGCTGCTCTTCCTTAACAAAATTACGTAACTCCCCTCCCTTATAACCTAACTCTTTTCCTACCTTCGTTAACTCTACTACACTAGTCTGGGTTACACTACGTTAACATATATAACACTACAGTACAACAGCTACTATAACAACCTGAGACACTGTTACACAATCGTGAGGGAATACTAGACTACATAGTTTTTCACTAAGGCTCTAACAGTTACCACTGAAGCCAAACAAAGTAAATATACACTAGTAAAATTCTACACAAAACGTCCTCACTAAAATAATAATACACTAAGTTGCGCAAACAGTACTATGTGTCAATCAGGGTTTCATAGGCAACAAGCAACAAAGTACGTGACAGTAGGCTGCAACAATACCCTAGCCTTATCAAATATCAATCAACTGTAACTAGTGTTAACACTTTAGTGTAACAAAAAAAACAAAAAAAACCAAAATTTTTTAAACCTAAGATAAAGTATAGGTATAACACAACTGTGTAGCACTAAACTTAAAAGTAGGTAAAAGTATATGCAAGTAAACAATCTTGCTAACACACACAAAGAAAAATACTGTATCTGGTATGTATACAGTACACTAATACAAAATAGGATCATGGGAGAAGTAGGGCGACGCAAATTAAGAGTGAGTAGGATAACTCTCCCTTTTCAAGGGGGATCACTCTCAGCACAGATATTTTGGTGGCTTAATCATAGAGTGACACAAAAAAAACCAAAAGAAAAATAAAAGGAACGAACTCACCCCAGAATCCAAGTGTCGTATGCAACTGTCTATCAGTCTGTGACCACTAAAGGCGGGTTTGCTGAAGCAATGGATCTGTCTTGTCTTGTCTGAGGTAAGACGTCACTCTGAAAAAATGAATAAAACTATTATATGTGTACCAATTTGAACAAAACAAGAGGAATTCTTTACAAATTATTGCTGCAGTTAAATGGGTGTTAATAATGTTCGAATAGCTACTGTGTTGGTCGACCAATCCCACTTCTGACACCATTGTGACAGGAAAGGCCGTACCGGCGACAGTAACCATCAGAACAAATCAACACCCTTTACAATATTTACAAATTTATTTACATAAGATGATTATTAACAATGAATAGTATGAAAGAAAAAAAAAACTGATTAGAAGAAAGAAAAAAAAAGAAAGTTCAGTATTTAGATACAAAAGTTCTTATAGTCCATTCTAATCTGACGTGACAAGGTCTTTAATGTAATTGTGAACTTTAAGTAGCACAAACAAAAACAGCTTTTAAATTCAAAATATAGTCCCTTTAAACCGTGAATACGTTGATTCCGTATTGGCTCCTATGGTGGTAGGTGATTGCATCTGAGCTGACTTCAGAGGATAACAAAAATCATCGTCTTTGCGGTTTACGGCACAACCATGGACGAAAGCTCTGCGCTGGGATATCACATCCAGGCGAGTGAAGACAAATGAACCTCGGGCATTGTACTTTCCCGGGTTATGACATCACCGGAAAATCGTCTGGCGGAAAGAAGCTAAAATATAAACATATGGTAAGCACCATAGCAAAACAAATAAGTGAGGGAATAAAACTGCTCCTTTGGGTTTTACCATACCCCCGTAGGCTCCATAATAATACGTGTACTTATACAAAACATATGTGCTACAAGTTCAAACGTCACATGATTAAATACGTCATTATTACTTCCATATTACAAAGATTACTTACTTAAAAGACTAAAGTTAAAGTATGAAATTTTATGAAAAGTAATATGAGGAAACATTATAGATACGGACATGATAAACTGCAGGGCCCTTATTTACAACTACAAATTAACAAAATTCAATGTAAATCAAACGTTATATGATAGTTGGCTCCTATAATAAACTAATGCCATACACTTTAAAAGGACATTATATGTGTATGCAATAGACTGTCACACAAATTTTTATTACAAAAATATATTACAAACATGGCACTTGACTTGCCATATAGATTTATACATAACCATACAATGCAGTAATGGCGTTCCATAATTAAAAATGTTTGAATAAAGTTTTTGAAACAAAGTACTTTATAAATTTCATGTTACAAATTTCAGTACAAATTTACATCTTATATTTAAAAGAAACATTTTAGATTCCTCTTTCGAAATAATTTACAAAAGTCTGAAAATTTAATAAATCATCCTGACATACCGAATACTAGCAAAAATCATATGCCGAAAAGTAAATGTTTCAGAATTCTGTAGAATGAACAAAAAATTTATCCAAAAAAATCGTAAAGCAAAATCATACAAAAATCTAACAAATAAATTTTTTACCTCGATCGAGCATAAATTTTAGCAAGAAATAATTCAGACATTAGATTTGTCTATAATGTCGGAGGTGGTGTGCGCAAGGCATATCTAGTCCAGTCTATTTAAAGGATAATGTCCCGCCAAATACTAAATTTCATGGGATTCACGGCTAAGCCGTGAGCTAGGGCTATTGTCATTTTCACGGGGTTCACGATTTTGCCGGGAAATCTAATACTTTGGGGGCGAATTTAAATTGACAATTTGAGGCCCATTATAGTGGTTTTGGGATAAAAACACGAATTAAATGAAGTTTATAAAATATAAATTTCTTATTACTAACCCAATTCAATGAAATTTACATGGAAATTTAAGTTATGAAAAAACAGAAAAACATGAGAGGTATTTCATGCGTGAAATCTGACATTTACCTCAATAACTCAAAAATTTACAAAAGGATGATGCAATACCTGCATTTATACTGCAGATACAATAAGGCCCGTATGTCAATTTGTGACAGAGATTGGTCACGACCAGCAGATGACCCCTATTGATTCAGAGGTCAATCAGTCACATTGGACAGGAAAAGTTTTTGGCTGATAAATTGAGAACGCCTAAGACAAGGGTCATGAAAGATGATAGAGAGGTTTATCATAACCAGCAGATGACCCCTATAGACTTTGAGATTAGAATGTCAAAGCTCAAGGTAACATTGACCCATAACATTTAACCTGTTTGAAGACAATTACTTGAGAACACTTGGTCCTAGAATCATGAAACTTGATAGGGAGGTTTATCTTGACTAATAGAGGACCCCTGTATATTTTGAGGTCCGTAGACCAAAGGTGAAGGTCACATTAATCCGGAACAGTTAAACCCTTTCCGGACGATACCTTGAGAACACTTGGGCCTAGGATCAGGAAACTAAGTAGGGAGGTGATCATGACCAGCAGCTGACTTCATTTGATTTTAAGGTCAGTAGATTAAAGGTCAATGTCAGGTTCAACCAGAACAGTAGAACGTTTGTTTACAGTGATCATATATTTTCTGTTCCTTTTGCAGTTACAGAATGAATCAAAGGTGTGTGTAGGTTGGGGGGAGGCATTTCGTGTTGGACAAACTCTTGTTTAATTTATCTTTCTGAAATTTGATTAGAACTATTGCTACTGTGGGTTCGTAAATACTTTAGTGCTACAGTTTATATAAAAGAAAATACTTCTTTTAACTGAAAAGACCTAATTTTTGTTCAACCCTAATGAAACATGTTCAGAATATTTATTTCCATAAATTCACTAGATTAAACATGTTTACACTGTTGTGGTTTGTTTCTCAGGTGAGCATCATAGACCCATCTTGCCCATCTTGTTTTGCAGTCTTTTCTCATGAGCTTTTATAAATCATTGCGTCATTCTTTTCATTGATGATAATAACCGACAGTTTTAACTTGTAGCAATGAGCACAATCCCAAAACTCGAATTTTGTGAATAATCTTGTACATTATTCTATTTAGGGTAACATTCATACCGAATCTGATAAAAATGGGCCAAAAGTTTGATCTCTGTAGTGATAAAAAGCTTATCCTTTGATCTGACCCAGTAACCTAGTTTTTACCTAGATGACCCAATATCGAACTTGTACAAGATTCTATTGAGGGTAACATTCAGACCAAATTTGATAAAACTTGGGCAAAAATTTTAACCTCTGGAGTGTTATAAAGCTTTACTTTGATTTGACCTGGTGACTTAGTTTTTGACCAAGATGACCCAATATCAAACGTCTCTAGGATTTTATTGAGAGTAACATTCTGACCAAGTTTCATTAAGATAAGGCGAAAATTGTGTCCTCTAGAGTGTTAACAGTCAAATTGTTGACTACGGACGACGGACACAGGGCGATCACAAAAGCTCATCTTAAAATACAGTCATTAACGCATACACACAATTTTTTGTTTGTTTTTTCTTTAACTAGTGACCACGTTTCTGACCCAAAAATACCAATGTTAGAACTTAACCTAGATTTCATCAAGGAAACCATTCTGACTGAATTTTATGAAAATCCATTGTAAAATGCAGCCCCTGTCGCAAACACAAGGTTTTACTTTGGTTTGAAATTGTGACTTAGTTTTTTTAATATGACCAAATTTTGAGCTTGATGTAGATTTCATCAAGGTTATCACTGACAACATTTCATGAATTTCCAGTCTAAAATGCAATCCTTATTGCATACACAACGTTTTTCTTTGATTTGACCAGGTGACCTAGTGGATCTAAAATTATTCTTCAGGCTCCTGTGACCTTGACCTTTGACTAGTTAACCCCAAAATTGATAGAGGTCATCTACTTCGCATGTTCATTCATCTTAATAAGATTCAACATTCTTGGTCAAGTTGTTCTCAAGTTATTGATTGAAAAGAGTATTCTATGTTCAGCCCTCTGTAACGTTGACCTTTGATGGAGTGACCCAAAACCAAAAGGAGCCATGCATAGATCTAATCTGCAAGTTATATATTCCTATGAATTTTAAAAGGTTCCAAGTCAAGTTGTTCTCAAGTTGTTGACCAGAAATGGATTTCCTTTTTCTGTTCACTGTAACCTTGACTTATAATAGACTGACCCCAAAATAAATTGAAGTTGCATACTCTGTATGTCCAATCATCCTGTGAAGTTTCAACTTTCTTGGTCAAGTGGTTCTTAACTTGCTGGCTGGAAATTATTATACATGACAAGGCCCCTGTGATCTTGACCTTTAATAGAGTGAAGCAAAAATTAAAAGGGTCATCTACCCTATATGACCAATCATCCACTGAAGTTTTAATACTCTGGGTCAAGTGGTTCTCAATTTATTGATCGGAAAATTTTTCAATGTTCGGTCCCCTGTGACCTTGACCTTGATGGAGTGACCCCAAAAATAATAGGTGTTTTCTACTCCAGCCTCCTTTCCACCCTATGGAGTTTGAAGGTTCTAGGTGAAATGGTTCACCAGTTATTGATCGGAAATGAAGTGATGTACGGAAGGATGGACGGACAGTGCAAAAATAGTATGCCTCCCCCAGTGGGGGTTACACATAAATAAGGCTTCTAACGCATACACCAGCTAAATGTTGACAGACAGAAAGACAAGCGACCTACGTCGGACTTCGAGCGATCACAAAAACTCAACTGAGCAGGTGAGCTAAAAAAAAAATAGAATGACCCTTTAAAGCAAAAGTTTTATCCAAAGCATGACATCCAACTGAAAGGTGAGTTGAATAGCTTTTCTAATTACAATAGTTGAGCTAAAAATATGTGTTCAGGTCTTATTAATCCTAAAGTTTTGTAACTGATCTAATCCATATTATAAAAAAATTCGTAACAGATTTGCATACAACACAAAAGAAGGTACCTGTGAGAATTTTAGAATTCTTGAAGAAAGTCAAAGAGGGCTCAACTCAGGATACACCACATGTCACTGTGGAGGTATGCATAAAGGTCGATGGAGTAGAATGTAATGGACAAAAAATTATATCAATTAAACAACGTCATGAAAAGAAAATAAAACAGAAAATTAGCAAGTTAAAAAGTGCTAAGGAATAAGGGAAGATTTTCAATTAAGAAACAATTATAAGCAAAGCTGGGCTTCCACCCTACCTAATATCCTTTGCGCACAGGTAACGTAGTGAAACGTGTAAAATGTTTGCGTGCTCAAAAACGAGTAACTCTTTACAGTGAATGCCTATAACGCTGAACTGGGTTAATTGTACTGTGTTTAAAACATGACCCCATTATAGCGTAAGAAACCTGAAACTTTTTAACTTTTAATTCCTGAAATTGGAACGTTTATTACTTGTGGTTCTGAAAAGCGGACTTAAACTTTTCTTTCACTATTTAATATGTTACCTGTTAAATTCATGATACATGTTTTTTGTTAGGAATGTCTTTATTTAAAATACCTATTTGTATCGATATAAATCAATAAAATATCATATTTGCATTATTGAAGCATTCTTCACAAAACCCTAGAAATTCACATCACACATAATAAAGCCTTATAAGTCAACCATAAGACATATGTATATTTGGAGACAATATATGGGTTATCTCGATAAAATTGTGGAAAAGATCAATAAAGTCGATCTTACTGGTCATATTGGTCATTATTGATTACTTTTGAAATACGTACGTGAACGTTGTGGGCATGTTGGCAAAAGTAAGGACTCTTTATGCATTATAACTGAAAGAGCACTGTATCGTTGACGAACGTATATTTGGTTCTTACCCGAAAGAGCACTGTATCGTTGAAGAACGTAAATTTGGTTCTTACCCATAAGAGTACTGTATTGTTAAAGAACGTATATTTGAAACGGCAAATGAAGTCATTATAATGTAAATCTGCTCTTGAACTGATAAGCAGCGACAACAGAAAAAATGTATTTGGGTTCATTTTAACGTTGTTAAACGTACCTTTTTCCTGAAAATACGTGAAATCTTGCTTCCGGTTTTAAATCTGCAAAATAGGCAGTGTCTCATAACGCTGCAGGCAATCGTTGTAAAGGTTATCCCGGTTTTGAGGCAAGGACATTTTTACCCGTTTCAATACACTACAGGCAATCGCTGTAACAATTGTCCAGGTGCACACAGGATATACAAGATGGTCAGATATATTATTGCAAATTAATAATTTCATGATGGAAAGGCTGCAGAGCACAAGATAAGCATTTGGCGCATTTCGGTATTTACAATAACCAATCACTTTGTGGGTATCGGAAATTTGAATTGGGTAAACAATATGTTTTGAGAAGTAATTGGGTATTTGATAAAACTATTTGGGTATTTCACCAATCTTCACAAACATTTGAGTTATATTCTTCTTATGGCTTAAACTAATTGTCTAGGCTTACAGTATGCATGATATTTATCATTATCCAGGATTGACTAACTACAAAAAATATGTTAATGGCACCCTTCAGTGTTGAATATGAAATGTGATCTATAATAAATGTATTCTCTTTTTAAAATTGGTTTTGCATGCCTGTAAGCAATGAAGACTTTGTGTATTTTAATTCATAGTACAAAGATACTTTTTCAGTCATTTAATATTTTCAGTACGTGTGTGTGTGTTCGGGTCTAACGACATTATATCCCACCTAGACACATTATACCGGCCCCGGGCTGACGCGGTCGGAGATCGAACCAACGACCCCAACCGCACTCAAAGCGGACGCTTCACCACTAGTCTACCGAGGCTATTTCCTGAAATACATTTATTCCATACTTTTTTTAACTACTTTTAATGCATTCGGACATCAATTCATCCACAATATGTTTAATGATGTGTTCACCACAATATGCATTCTCCCATAAGATGTCGTCCAGTATTGGCGACACTACATCGTCACAAACAGACAACTGTAAATGTTGAACAGCAAAGTATCGCACTAATGTGCTTCTTTGTGCTGCAACAATGTTTTTTCTGCGATCTCTTTTACATCTCGTCCATTTTATCAAAGTAAAAACTGTTTACAAAGCATCCAAATCGTCCTGATCACCAACTGAATGGTCCTGTGATAATTCAGATAAAGAGCAGCCTGTTCTGTGGTAATGTATAATGTTCTAGTAATAAGGAAAATACGATACGCAAGTGATGTTTTAATGAATTGGGTATAAGGAATTCTTATTGTGTGTCAGTACTTACACTGTATGAATAATATTATGGGATTTCTGCATTTTTGTGAAAATACACATATATGTAACTTATCTGGAGCTCTGCAAGACCGAGTGAATGATTTCCTACGACATAAAACCGTAAGTGTATAACTAACATTGAAACACGATTTTGTTATACATTATTTGCAATAGCCACGATAAATAGAGGATACTTATTTGTTTTAGTGTAAGTTCGAATCATGTTTCACGGAGTGAACACTAAAATGCAATACTTTCACGAGTGGCACAGCCACAAGTGAAAATGTAAAGTATGGTGTTCACTAGTAAAATATATTTCGATCTTACGATGAAACAATCAAATGTTCTATTTATGTTATGCATCTTTAATGTTTTTAACCAAATTATATTCAGTTTGTTCGCGCAACGCCGCGTGCATCGCAGCATGACGTCATAGTTGTGTGACGTCAGGATATCTGTGTAGAAAATAAACTATAAATAGCTCCTCTATGTTTCCTGATTTCTTTTATATTTCATTGTGATAAGATGTAAATATCTATGATCCTTTTATTACTTTTATATATCTTTACATTCACTTATCATAATGAAATATAAAAAGAATCAGGAAGTGAAAACAACAGTAAGTGACTTAGTCAAGAACTACTCCACCTGTCTCGATCAGTAATAAAGGCAACAAGAGCTCATAGAACACAAAATGCGCCCTCCCACCCCTCCCCGCCCCCTTGATGCGTTCATTAATTGCTCAAGGAAAAAAATATATGCTCAATGTAAACAAAACTTCTACTGTTCTGGTTGAATCTGACCTTGACCTTTAACCCATAAATCTCACAAGATATCACAGAGTGATCTCGGCACCAACCACCGAGCAATTTTTGAATGTTCAAAACTTCAAGACTAGCTCAAGATAAAAATCAAGGTCAAATGTCATTTCGGTAAAACACTGTGCATGTCGTCCAAATTTGAAAGCTGTAGCAGAAATGAGAAAGTAGGGCACTAGGTCAATCTCAAGATCAAAGTTCATTTCGGTACACAAAACTATGGATATGGTCCAAATTTGAAGGCTGTAGCTTGTGAAATCTGAAAGAAGGTCACTAGGAAAAATCAAGGTCAAATTTATTTCGGAACACAAAATTATTCATGTGGTTCAAATTTGAAACCTGTACATATAAAAAGTGAAAGTAGGTCATTAGATCAATAACAAGGTCAAAGTTTGTTTCTGTACACAAACCTATGCATGTGGTCCAAATTTGAAGGCAGTAATTTCAGAAATGTGAAAGTAGGTCACTAGATCCCGATCAAGGTCAACTCCTGTCAAGGTTCATCTTGGCACTCAAAACAATTCATGTGGTCCAAATTTGAATGATGTAGATTATAGACATGAAAATTCTATTTTTTTCCCAGTTTAAGTTTATATGAATCATGTTACCCCCGGGGAGGGGACATATTTGACCCTAGATGAATAATTTGAACAAACTTGGTAGAGAACCACTAGATAATGCTACATTACAAATATCAAAGCCCAAGTCTTTTTGGTTTGAACAAGAAAATTTTCAAAGTTTCTCCTTGTATATGTCTATGTAAACCATATGACCCCAGGGCGAGGCCATATTTGACTCTAAGGGAATAATCTGGACAATTTTTGAAGAGTACCACTAGATGATGTCATATACAAAATACCGAAGCCCTAGGACCTGTGGTTTTGGACAAGAGGTTTTTAAAAGATTTTCCCTATATAAGACTATAAAAAAAATGTGATTCCTTGATGGGGCCATATTTGACCCCAGGGAAATAATCTGAACAATCTTGGTAGAGGACCACTAGATTTTGCTACATACCAAATATCAATGCCCACGGCCCTTTTGTTTTGGACAAGAAAATCAGAAGCAATTTATCTGTTCCTGGCAAATGTGACCTTGACCTTTGACCCAATGGCCTCAAAATCAATAGGGGTCATTCACTGGTCATGTCAAACCTCACTGTTCATTTTCCTGACCCTAGGCCATAGCGCTCTTGAGTTATTGCCCGGAAACCATATAACTGTTCCAGGGCAATGTGATCTTGACCTTTGACATACTGAACTCAAAATTGACAGGGGTCATCTGCTGGCCATGACCAACTTCCCTATTAACACGCATGATCCTAAGCCCAAGAGTTCTTAAGTGATCATTCGGAAACCGTTTTAATGTTCAGAGTCATTGTGACCTTGACTTTGACATACTGACTAAAATCAATAGGGGCCATCTACTGGTAATGACCTACCTCCCAATTAACTTTCATAACCCTAAGCCCAAGCATTCTTGAGTTATCATCCGGAAACCGTTTTACTGTTCAGGGTCATTGTGATCTTGACCTTTGACATACTGACCTCAAAATATGGGTCATCTGCTGGTGATGACCAACCTCCCTATTAACATTTATGATCCTAGACCCAATCGTTCTTGAGTTATCATCCGGGAACAGTTCTACTAATCAGGGCCACTGTGACCTTGACCTTTGCAAACAGATCTCAAAATCAATAGAGATCATCTGCTGGTGATGACTAACCTCCCTATCAAATTTCATGATTCTAGGCCCAAGCGTTATTGAGTTATCATCCGGAAAAGGATCGGTCTACATACCGACGGACAGACCGACCGACATCTGCAAATGTTATGGAATGTTATTTGGGGCTTATGGACGTTGACGTCGTTATCGAGAAAATACGTCTTTTTTTAATAAGCAATTCGACGTGTAAGCTTAGAAAAAATACTTGTAAACTGTCAAAAATGATTTGTCAATACTTTGAAATAATGTGAGACTTACAGAAATCTCCAACGACTCTCATTTCGTGGCTTGCAACCGGTGACAATTGAATTTTCACAAAATATTGATTATTCTGAACGACCTATATCATCATGTGAAAACGTGTATTTTCCGTTCGGTACTGCACAAAGTATGTTTTTGAAATGCGTCTATTTATTTTAGTTTAGACGATTCACCGATGGTTTAAAGTTGATGTTGGATTTGTTTGAACTGTCACAATCTAGCACTAGCTCACGTTTACCTAAGTGGTGTAGCTATTAAAACATGTGTACCAGATTGTGCTGCGAATCAGTGTTTTAAGTGTAAGGGGATCATAAATTTATTTCATAATTTCATCCATACTAATGGTGTTGCCATATATTTGGAGAAACAGAAACTTATTGAGAAAAAAGTACAAAGTCATAACTTTATATATATGGAGGATATTTGACGTGCCAAACATGTTGGATAAAATTTACTCAGGTTATTATTTACATCAGTTGTAAATTTCTAACAACTTATATTAACTTCCCGCAATGTTCACTTTCCGGATTTCTGAGTATGTACATGTGTTGTGAACGTCGTGGTCAAATTTCACGAGGGTATGATTATGACACTCTACCCATATGAATTGTTAGTGCATCCAATGAGTAGTTGCTTATTAAAAGATAAACTTCTGATCTTAAAAATTACTCTACATTAACAGGCGACCCGAAGCAATGTCAGTTTTTAATTACTGAATATACACAGTATTATCAAATCGGCTTATAAATTATTTTGTCATGTTTCAGGCAGTCCTCCATGCACTCTTGATGTTGAATACCATTATCCCTGGGATTTTGCTCAGTACGTGCATTATCCATATCATTTACAACAAGTGGGACTAATTTAGTTCCGTACCCTAAGGAAGCGCCATGTGTTTGGTGTAGGTACAGAAAGATTATGTATATGAATATTAAAATCTGACAGTTTTCATGCTCCAATACTGTATTAATCTCTTAGCATAGTAGCGGTGCTTATGTCTGATTCTGCCATCAAAGCAGATTTATATCAGGCTGCACATCTGTGCAGTCTGATCATGATATGCACTGTTTGTAACTGGGTCAGTAAATTATCAATGAATAATGATGAGTGTCCTGCATGCTGTCAAACTTTGTGGTCAGTGTACATCAAGATGAGCCTACATATCCATGCAGTCTGGTCTCCAAAGTGTTTAGTACTTTACTATTCAGTCATTAAATTATGATCTCCCCTTTGAATAAACTATAAACAGCATTGTCAAAATAGAATTACATTTTAGAAATTTGGCATTTTAATGGAAAATGCATTATAAACATGTATTATGTAAATATTATATTTTTTGGCCTTTTTGTGTTCTTTGCAGGCAAACAGACTTTTATTTTATTGATGAAAGTCAGCGCACTGGAAAAGGAGTGGAAAGTGTGGTGTCTAGGGCTCATCATTATTTGCATTTCTATGGCATAGGAGAAAAACATGCACAGGTTGTATAATACTAAAACAAAACATGTTATACCTTAATATATTTCATTGAATCTGACTATTGTAAAAAAGCAACACCTATTGGCAAATGGCACACTAAAGAGAACAGAAAGGTGCAAACAACTGCAGGCTAACTATGGTTTATGACATGGTTTTAAAATCACCAGCAGTATAATTGCAAAAATGCAAGCATTAAATTTTAAAGTGCTCGATTGTCAAAATATCAAGTTAATTTTATTTATTCTTTAAAGGCAATGCCACAATTATCAGATTAAGCATTGATGTACTTATAAACTCTTGTTGTATCTTAATACATAGGTAGATTAACTGGATTAGTTGACCATATAATGTAACACCTGAGTTAATTTTACCTGTAAATAATTGACCAATCATTGTTTGATTGGAGAAATGTATATTATATCTTTTTGAATAAGCTTACACCTGAACTGACTTTTGACTAGAGCACATGACATTTTATAAAATGCATAAAAGGACATTATAGAATATTTGGCAGAAGTTTATTTAAAAGAATCTTGAAATTTCCTAGTTAATTAGCAAGGCGATACTTTATGGTCAGAAGTATTTTCCTGTTTATTGAGCTTGTCACTGGAAACCAGATATCAGGGTAAGTGTGCATTTATTCACATTTTGAACTATAAAAGTTGTTTTATTTGTTTACTTTGTACATGGAAGATTTTATGAATATTTCTTTGCAGATAATTTCATGAGTAACCAGATGTAATATTGTAAAATCCTTTTTTTGTATATAACATACAAGTATTATGTAAAGTATTTCAACAATGATGTAAAATAGTATTTTATGTTTGATAAATGAATGTAAGGTTCCTGTTATTAGGTTGGTTGGAGGAGAGATACTCGTAGCTCTTGGTATTGGTAGTGGGTGCCTTCAACACGGCTTTGTAGCACAGTTGAGATCTTTGACTGATGTGGAGAGCTGGTATAGGAACGAGTACAGTAACTGAAACATTGTACAGTGGTTGGATGTTTCCGTCATAAGTATTAATGTCGGTGTCTGGACTATATTTAGATATTTATATGGTCGGAGTATTTCAATAATACTGAACAGTTTTCTACTACAAGAAACATTGACCAAATCTGTTGGTCGGAGTTGAACTAACTTTAGTGTTGATAACATTGAGGATCATGCATTGGTTGGTGATTCTAGAGACATTCAGTTCTTAAGACGGAAATGTTAGGTGGAAGTGTTGTTGGTTGGTCTAGATTTGATTCCAGGATTACAGAACTTTTCATTATTTAACAGAATATCTTTGTTTTATATGCATAATATACTTCATATTTAATTTGATTATTAAAAGATTGATCAAAGTTAATTAAATTTGTTAGGTGGTTATTGCAGTAGTAGAGCTACCCACTCTGGCCAATCCTGACTTGTGACATTGATCTTTTCTTTTTTAATTTAAAAATAAATAATCTTTATTATATGAAGCAAGATTTTCTTCCATTTGTACTCATTATTGTAATAATAAGTATTACAAATAACAAATATGACTATGATATCATTTTAGTAAAGGATAAAATCTGTTTAAAGAATAAATCTTATCGTGCTGTTGTGATGCATATTTTGCTGTTGTGATGCATATTTTGCATATCAAAAGGTTGAAAAATCTCTAGCAGTTTCACCAAAGGGGGTGTGTTTATTTACTTTTCTTCTTTATACGAAAACAAGCCTACTGACCCATTGCTTTTATTTGTTCATTGTTTTCAGCATTTTTTTCCTATACTATATGTACATTTGAAAAAAATCTATGAATGGAAACTGTAGGATTTATCTTGAATGAAGAAACATTGAAAAAAAGAATAGAAAACTTAAACAAATAATGTGGAAATATTTTACAGCAAATAATACCTATACTTATGTAGATAATTTGAAAAATATAGTGGAAAAAGATATTTTTATTATTATTATACCGAATTTATATAGCGCCCTTTTCATGATAAACACGTTCAAAGGCGCTGTAAAATATAACAACACAAAAGACAGTAGCATAAAAATAACTCCCAGACAAGCCAGTGAACATTCAAATGAATGTTCTGTTTTCTTTAATTTATACGGTTATTTAAAGATACCGAAGAGTAAACCAAAATTTAAAATTGGTGACCGAGTCCGCTTAAGCAAAATTTAACGACATCTTGAAAAAGGATATACACCAAACTGGAAAAGAAAATATTTAATACGAAAGGAATTCGTACTTCGTTTTCCAGAACATACACTATTAAAGACTTGAATAATGAAATAATTAAGTGTTCATTTTATGAGTAGGAACTTCTACACACTAAATAAGAGGTTTTTAGAATAGAAAAGGTTATTAGACGAGTTTATCAGAAAGAAAACGAGCTTTAGTTAGAAGGAACGGTTAGAGCGAAAAAGTGATAAGTTGGATTCCATTTAGTGGCCTTCAACAAATATAAAGAATTCTAAAAGTGTATTATATGAATGTGTAACATTTTAATTTCTGATGGAATAGAAATAATAGACCAATTAATTATTCAACTGACTAAACTTGCTACTGTTTACAGTTTTGTGGAGGAGTATGTTCTGTATTATTAATCATAGCAGGTGTGCTTGGTTGCTCGGCTGCATTAGCATTTGTTCCTGCGCATCTTATATTTGTAGCAGATGCTGGCGCTCTTCCATCAGTAATTACTTAATTTATTTATAAATTAAAAGCTGAAGTCAAAACAAAACATTTTTTTTTTCAAATTTACATCATCACAAAAAAAAACTGATAACAAAAGCACGGATTGGAAAATAAAATAAAAATGTTAAGATAAGAAATATTGAAGATATTTTTACAATATTGTTACAAATGCAGAAAGAAAAACAACTATTCAATGCCTCTTGAATTGCATATATATAAAAAAATAAACTTAACGGATATAAATATAAAAAAGAGGAAGAGTTGTATTAAATATATTTATTTCTTTACGTGCAGTTTTAACAGATTGTTTTCTTTAAGCGTATTATTTAAATTGAAAATAGAAGGGTAGATGGAATGATTATGCCAAAATTAAATAGCACTTTTGGAAAAAGAACAAATGAAGTTGAAAATTTATATGAAAACGTAAGAAAAAAAACGTTATTAAATCAAAACTTGATGAAATAGTCAGTGAATGATAAATTACAAAATGTTATAGATCCTTACCTTTTTGTATACATATTTATATAAATGGGTTTTGTATATATCTTTATTTAAATGGGTTTGTGATTGTCTATTATCAGATGAAGAAAATAATGAAAGGTTATGTGATTGCCCCAGGCCAAATAATCGCCGAAACAATGCTAAAAGTGTTATTGCAACTACGTGTGACGCTAATTGTGAAAGAACATATAAAAGTATTTATGCAGCATCTCAAGATCTTGATATTAGTTCTAGGTTAGTAAAATGTGGTGTGAAAGAAAAACCAAGAAGAGCGGATAATCGAAAACAAAAGGGATAAAGTATAATTTTAAGAATTTAACTTCCTCTTAGTTTTTATTTTTTGCCCTGATTATTTTCTTTTTTTTTTTTTTTTTTTTTTTTTTGGCTTAAAAGTTTTTTTTCTAAATGTAAATTATAAATGCCTGTTAAAGAAATTGAGAGGTCTTTAAATCAGTATATTAAGAAATATGAAATTAAAATTTCTTATAGACAAGATCTAAAAGTATAAACTATATTTAACTATAAAAAATCATTTCATATTCTGAACTTGAAGCTTTAAAAGGTATAGAAATAACTGTTGTTTTAAAAATATGCTAGGGATGGGAACGAATATTCGGATATTCGAAAATCGGCCAAATATTAGAAGATGAAAATCAAATTTATATATTCTTATATAAATGTATATTGAGTATAGTTTATTTTCAGAAACGCTTTTCAGTGTTTCCCACCCAAATAGAGGTGTACTGGTCAGGAACCCAGGCAATCCTTGCGTGTATCAGTGCTATACACTGGGCACGTTAAAGAACCAGGCTGTCTATTCGCAACGAGCTAGGCTAAGTTAGCCGGACAAACCTGTATCTGATTTCTGATTTCTCTGTCGTGGGGGCTTTGTCGCACTCTGGTCAGATCGCCTGTAGTAGTAGAGGATGAATTACGCGCCCTGTGTGGCTGCATTTGAACTATGTAAAGCGCGTTTGAACGTGAAATTGATCATGAAAAGGGCGTTTTATAAATCTGGTATAATAATCTGGTATAATAATAGTAATAATAATATTTGTGGCAATATAAACAAGTTTTTTTTTTTATTTTCAGACTAAACCCGTTTGTTCTGTCGTGTTTTATTTTCTATCGTATTTCAAATTAATCAAGACGTTCAACTAACAGGAAAAACACAATGCATAATTGGACGACCTGCTATCTTTAGATAAAGCTGTACCGGTCTAAATTATAATCGAACTGAATGTTTCTTTTAAAAACCTGAATAAGTTAAATATGTTCATGATTATACTGTCAGAATCGTGAAATAAAACACTAGCGTCTAGTAGGTAGGGTCGGGTTACCCGAAACAAACATTTTAGACCGTATTACGTACAAAGACTCACGTTTAAAACAGCGGAATATATTGTGCATTTCCCAATTACTTAATAAGAATTAAAAAATCTATTTAAACATGCCAAATATTAAAAAAAAATCGAATATGGCAAACCGAAGTATTCGAATATTTTTTTCAGTATTTGATTTGTTCTAATCCCAGAAAATATCTATTTGGATAATTAGTAAAACAGATACGATATATAAATCAGCTTATTTTTAATCAAAGGCTTAAATCATTATCAATATCACTGCGGAAAAAGGTCAATATATAGGAGTATACGGTCCCGTATATTTCCAAAAAACCGGACATTACCGATTTTTAGTAATATCTCTAAACCGAAAAATCAATAAAACCAATAATCCAATATCATCGCTACCGGACGGATTCGTTCATTTCCGCACTAATTGTTTTTGTTGTAGAATCATGGGGGAAAATCGATAATAAACAGCTTTGGTCATTATCTGATGCATCTATTACAGGCGGGCGGTTTGCTAAACTTGATATACTTGATTTGAATGAAGTTTCAATAATTATTAAATTAAAAATCGGAACAAGTCGAAAATTTATTTATACTTTATTAATTGTCAAATAAAAGTAATATTTAAGAATATGAATATGTTATCTAGAATATTTTGAAATCGTAACATTTTATACATCGAACACGTAGATTTACATTCTTTTTAATACAAGAAACATCATGCTAACGTATATCTATGTATTTACGCACAAGAAACTGTCTGTAAATAAAATAAATATTCAAGAATATAAATATGTTATCTAAAACATTTAAATACTTCCTCTATACGCGCTTTCTTTCACATATTATGAACATTACAATATGAGCTTTTGTTTGTAAAATATTTTCAAAATTCTTAATCACTAACGCTTCTCGATTTTCATCGTAAAATGTAGTAAAAACAGCAAATTGTCATGTATTTACGTAACGTAAAGTTTATCAGTAATTATGTTTAGAAGATGGCATTTTTATCAAGATATCTAAAAAGTATCCGTGCAGACTGACCATGATCAGCACTGTCTGCCATTCAGTCAGTAACATTTTGGTATGCACCCATTTTCATAATTAATAGTACTGTCCAAATTGAAAGATAGACAAGTTCATTATTGTAATTAAGCATGGTAAGAATGAAGTTTCTTATATCGTACCTAAATAGAAATATCATATTTGGGTGACTTGAATAAGTACTGCTGACAAATACTACTACCATAGTATACTTTAATTAAAATATATTGTTACAGGAAAATAAAACGACATTAAATAACAATAAATTCATCAACATCTCAATTTTAGAACAGCAGACTTAACTAAGTAATAATTTAAGTTTTTTCATGAAATTTGGGCCAGTATCTTTACTCAGTAAATATTTACGGAACATCTCTATTAACGATGTGAATTCTAAATTTGTACTGATACTTCCTACTGTCATACAATTCATCAAATAAGTGTAAACATCGTAAAAACAAAATTCCTGAAAGAAAGGGAAAAGACTATATAAAGACAGAAGAAAGTGAAAGATATATGTTACAGCGCAAAAATCATAAAACCATAAAAGTACAATACCTATCACTTATAGTTAGTTGGGTAACCTATCTTTTATGACTCGGCTTGAAACAACACTGACAACACTGACCGGATATTGTTTACCCCTAGGCAATATAGTAATACACAATAAAAGTCCAAGTGTAATTGTAAGATATTTGTTACAATTAAATCATTTTATGCTTATTGTGATTATGTGCAATCTTGAAACTGAAACAAATAATATATATCGCTTTTAAAACGAATGATTAAAAAAGTACCAAAATCATGCATTAATTTAGGAATACAGAATAATATATACAAAGGAGGTTCGGAAAGAAGCAGAATTATCAGTTCATCAAGGCTATCTTTCAAATTAAAGTTTGGTCATATTATGAATAATGGAAAATGACTTTTTTTTGTTTCAAAATTATTTTAAAAAATCTCACATGAAGAAAAAAAAAAGATGACCGCGTCGGAGATCGGTCCCAGACCTCCGCGGCAATAAATAGGTCTCTAGATCGTTCGGCAAAAAAAAAAGCTATCTGGAAATTAATCATCATATTTCTTAAGAATGCTTTGAAACTCAATTACTGACAGATTATATTTTACGGAAACACATGAGAATTAGTTGCTTTAAGTATTTTTTTTAGTTTTTTTTTTTTTTTTTTTTTTTTTTCCGATGAAAATTAAAAGCATTTGTATATTTAATGCGAATTGAACACTAAATCCTCCATAGCGTTATTTTAAACGACAGCGGATCTAGGTTTTGGCGTTTCTGAGTTCAACAATTAATTTGTTATTTGTTTTAATTTGTCTCATTGCAATCTCATTTTTTTGACAATGTGAAGTTGCCTACAATTCATAGGCTTTGAGCTATAAAAATTTGTACCGACAAAGTCAGACTAGCAGACGACAATATTTTCCGCAACAGCTTCCGAGTACTTAAGGATAACGGCGGACAAAGCCGGAATTTTTAAGAAATGTTCTCTGTACACACTAAAATGCAAAAAGGACCAAACCAACCATTATTAAATTATCGATTTTTTTATTATTTGCGGAAAATATCTCATTTTATCTGTTATATTTGAAACATTTACCCGTTTCCTACAGAGTCTATATGAACTGAGGTGGGTCTTTTTAAAGTCAAAAAGGACCAACCAAATATCAAAATATTTTTTCTTAAAAATATTCATAATATCCGGAATAAATTAAACTTTAATTTGTGAGATATCGAATTTTTGATTTCCAGATAGAACTTTTTCTATTTAAGTTTAAGTATTTTTTTCCTTCTTTGTTTATGTAGGCAAATTTATCGATTTTCCGATAGATCGATGTTACTAAAGGTTGGTAATGATGTATAACAAAACAAATATACGGACAAAGTATACGATCCCGTATTCGGAACATCTAGTGTACGGGATGTCAGTATATTATTCATGCATGTACGGTATCTCGAATACGCCAAATACAAAAAATACATATTTGTATATTTTTCGTATATATGAAATATATAAGTTTCAAAAAATCTTCCATAGAAATGGTATTAATGCGTGTCCTGCTTTAACATAGATTTTATTTTCATACATTCGAAGGGTCAAAGACTTTTTCCCTGTATACTTACCGATTTAAGAATATACGGAACAAGTATACGAGTCTGTATATTCCAAATATACGTAGTATAGGGATCCCGTATTTTTGTCATATACAGACTACGTTTGTTTCTAATATACGGGGCATATACGGACATACATTTTCCAATATACCGGGTTCGGATTTATTTCCGTATATGCATAATATACTTAGTATATGGATCCCGTATCATTGTCCTATACGGGTAATATACGGAACTGTATTTTTGATATATTGGCAACGGACTTATCCCGTATATGCATATATATACCTATAGATAAGATATGACACAAGTACGGGATACGTACGGGATACATACGACCAATATATTTATATGGACTCTATTTGCATCTGATATACGGGGATATTCTTGATATAAGGGCGAGGTTTATTTCTGTATGTAGGAAATATACAGATGTCGTATTTTTGTCACATACAATATAAATTTGTTTTTCGTAATCGGCGATATATGGACCTGTACACTCTTGATAGACGGGCGGGGTTGTTTCCGTATATTCAAGATATATACGTAGTGTAGAGATCCCGTATTTCTGTCACATACAAACATAATTTGATTTTCGTGTACGGGCAATACACGAATAAGTATTTTCAAATTATGCGTTTACCAGACTTTTCTCATATATGCACTATATGTAGTTTACAGATTCCATGCATTTAATGTGAACTGATTTCGTTTATTGGGCCCACACTTAAAGATGACAAAGAATGAAGCTGAAACATATATACAGCAGAAAAAATCAAGACAAAAAGACAAAAACGGGGTACGAGGGAAAAAGTCATAAACGAAGACAAGTCAGACTAGATTTACATTGATTTCAACCTAAATTATAAAAAAGACAGTTTTTCATACGATTATAAGTTATTTTCTTTTCTTTTCTAAATGATGTAAGGAGAAAATGTAAATAGTCTCATAAATGTTCTCATTATTCAAATGATTACTGATTATTGCTATAGGCTTTTCGATTTTGTCTGCTAAGAAGAACAGTACATCCCTTCTAATGTCCGAAGATGCATTTATCTCGAGCACTTTGAACAAATGCAGATTACAAAATTTGAAATGATGCACGCCATGGAATAACTCAGTTTATAACATGTTTGACATGGCGGGAGTGTAATAAAGCCATGAAATATAATACATTAGTGTAATAAAGCTTCGGCGTCGACGTCGTTTATAGTGATAGGCGTAGTTTGTCAAACTTACTTGTTTATATAGTAAAAGAAAGTTAATTTTTGATATTTCGACAGGGAAAGCTAACATGTGATAAAACGATTATTCCATTTGTGTCTCGCATTTTATCATTTTATTAAACTCGTTTAATAGATTCAATATGAAAAGACACTCGAGTAATATCCTCTATTTTCTGATCTCAATTAGTTTTTATCTGTTGAATTACGACATATCACTGAGGACGAATTGCTCATCCGGGTTGTCTGCCATCAATTGTTGAACACTGCATACAAAAGTAGTAGCAACTTCTCAAACAAGTAGAGTGAAAATAAATCGTCGTCCCAGATTAGTGATTCCAGTAAGAGTTGAATAAAAATAATAATAATAAGCATTTGTGTCAGCCTAAAATAAAATTTGCAAGCATTAAAAGTTATAAAATGGACTCTTGCAGTTCATATATTCCGAGAATTATATCTATTAACGCTTAAAAGATGTGAAAATTATGACGAATAAAATGGCGTACGGATAACGATGATAAGTGACAGCATATACCATACTCATTTCGTCGCGAAATTATATCATTAAGTGTTCCTGTTGTGTATAAATAATAGTTATCTAAAGTGGTTCGTTTGCGTTTTATGGTTCTACCTTTATAATCAATAGCGAAACTTGTATTACATACAGAATGCATGGTGTTCATAGTACCGTCACATGTAGCTTGGTCAATCCTTACCTCGATTTGACGGGTTGTTTTCAAAATATTGGTCATTTTCTGTGATTTGCAGCTTTTTCGGAATCTACACAAAATTATTTTAGTTGATAATATACTAAATATATTTGGTCAGTCATGTTGAGTAATGCCCCGACCAGTTAAATTATAATTCTTACGGCAAAGCGATTCACACCTTTGCAGAAAACACTCACTTTAATTTAACAAAAAATACAATAATTATTTAAAACTGAATAACAGAAATAAGTTTGCTTTTTTATTCAGTTTTCATGATGTGTTATCTAAGTAACAAAATAAAACCAGAAAAAAATGAACATTGCTGCATTTACTTAGAAATTAAAGAAGCGTTTAGTTGCATTTTTGATCAATAAAAAAGAATTATGGACAGACGAAATTATATATTAAAATGCATTTGTGAATATTTATCTGTGTGTGGCCTAAATATACTTCTTTTATTTATAATAAAATCAAGAAATAGAGAGATATCATTTCTCAAAATAAATAAATAAATAGATTAATAAATAAAAAGAAAACAATCAAAAAACATTATTTATTAATTATAAAAGTGCCTGAATGTATTTTCTTTTGTTTTAATAGAAATCAGTAATTAGATATTATTGTAGTATAACTTGATCGATTAAAAAATACTGTTGTGTCTTTCACTATGTTTGTTAAGCGCTAATTTAATCAGGCTTTCTAAACTCCCTATAAAGGTGAAAAAATGCATGCAATCTATGTACTGCACAGTAATTTAAAAGAAGCTAGTCTATCAATGGTTCAGACTTTTATATTGGCCCTTACCGCCAATATGCAGGGCATAGGCCACATACCTTGCATACTAGAATCGGTGTCTTTAAGTTTGTAAAATGATCTGAGAGTTTCCAGAATTTCCAGTCTCGCGGTCAGTATAATATTATCGTTAAGATTTATCATAGACAAGTAAAATATTCATCATAGTCTAATTGACACGTAACAATACAAGTTAACGTTCTTAAGTATACTTTATCTAGCACCACAGTGGCAGTCTAAGGCTAACTAAACTACAAATATTTTGACGTTTCTTATATAGAGGGAAAGCTAATTAGGGTATATGTCAAATGGCAACCCTAGTGACAGGTTCGTGATACAATTCCCATGTACCTAGTCGCTTTCTGACATTAATCTGTCATGGTAACATATTACTTGAAGTCATAACTTTGTCCATTCCCTATCTCCGACATATCTACAATTTAATTATAATAGACAAAAGGCCCAAGGATATTACACCTGTTATTAGGGTAACAACAACAAATTATGTTTTTCTTTTTTGTACAATACACAATGTTACTAATTTAGTTAGAACAGAGAAAATCGTATTCTAATCCAAACATCCCGAATTATTTGGTAGAAAACCCCCATTATCCCACACTCGTTACCCGCCGTAAAGGAATTTGTCTGTTCTAATAGAATAATTTACATGTAACAATGAGAATACATATAATCTAAAAATAATTTTTCAAGTAGTGAAGGAATATATAAGAATATTATACATGTAACAATATGACAATATGACATTATGAAGATATATAAACCAATGGCATGTTACAATATACTATATGCTCCGTCGATTTGAAAAAAGATTTAAAGGTTATAAGTGTCAGCTCTAGCCTTAATTGAAATCAAGGGACAGGTGTCCTCGAGTTAATAGATAGTTGCTATAATTACCCAACTCGGAAATCAATTTTCTCACCTATATAATTACTCAATGTCAATTAGGAAGAAAAATGCTCAGCTAATTACTTATCTAGGTCGGAAATGAAACTTTTACTCGTAATTAATTTCGGAGTTTGTATATAAAAAGGGAGTAGTTTTTGGTTGGAGCATTAGTCTTCGGTGAGCAATCTGAAAAAGAAAATTTATACAAGTACAAGGTTTCAAGCGAGAGTTCATGGTAAGCACACACATCAGTATTATTATTATTATTATTAAAGGAAAAATCTCAGTCTACATTTAATGAATGTACGAATGTAAGAAATTTGAAAACAAATAAGTATGATAACAATGATTACTATAATATTTTAATTATGTGGGAAAAAGGATAGAATGCATACTGTTTTATTTGTATAAATATATATATACACTCATAGTTTACTTCGATATTCTAACCGCACTACGCACTACGTCTTAAGCAGCCAGCCAAGGGAAGCAGACAATTTGGCCGCTTAAGCCAGGTGATCGCTGATCGGAGGTGCAGCCAGTATATGTATTTTTCAGACTTCTGACCAGTCTATAGTCTTTAGGCCCATTTCTTTTTGGGTTTTCTATTATTATTTTACCAGGATACAATGACGTGCATTTGCCTTCCCAATACGAATGGTATTCATATCAATCTAAAACTTCGGCGTGTTTTTTTTTTTACTACAAAATTGTTACAGACAATTTTCCAACTTCAAAACAAGTTTGTTTACAATTTTCACCATTTTGGTAAGGGAAGCTACTCTCGGCGCTTATTGTCTACGCTAAATCTAAGATTGCCGTTACGTTCCGTAAAAGATAGAGTGGTGTATATTTTTTTCAAACACAATTAATTTCGTATAAATTTAATAGTATTTTTATGACAAAAGTATAAAAAATCACAAATATTATGCTACTAATTAGTTATCGAGTATTATATTTAACGAGGTCAAACTGTGAACAACAAATCTGACACGAGGTGACACGTTAATTGCCGATAATTACTGGCCATTTGATCATAACAAAAGGGGATTACACCTTTGGTTATCAGTTTTAATTGAGAAGCTCATGTCATTTTGTCGTTCTTTTGGTGAAGTCACGCGAAACTTAGCAACCACGTGCTTCTCAAAATCGGGTATCTTCGGCGATTATTGCCTAAAAATAATTGGTTTTGGAAGAAAAATGGCCGCTGAAAGGGGTCAAATACGGCGGTCGGGAGGCAATATCGGTGGCCGCTGGCCGCGGACGGCAGGTGGCCGCTGAATAAAGAGATAAAATAGAGGAAAATCCGTCGGGGGCGTCATAAAATGGCCGCTGAACGGAGGTGACCGCCGATCGGAGCTGACCGTTAGTACAGGTTAGACTGTAATTTATTTCACAGTATTCACTGGCATATATTATTTCACAGTATTCACTGGCATATAGTTCATTTATTTCACAGTATTCAGTATTTGCAGTATGACATCTAGAGTTCACAGTATTCACTAGCGTAGTTCACATTTACAATGCATCGTGCGGTGTTTAGGCATTCTATCTTTCCTCCATGTCTATATAGAGATTTTTCCTTTAGAATCTGGCATGGGTGACACACACTCCATCAGTGTTGAAAATATAAAATTGAATTTGGCAGCATTTGTATGCAGTAGCACAAAACGCGAAATTTATGAAGGGTATATGTAAATTTCCTAAATAATGCCTAATTTAAATAATGCAATAACTTAATTAACAATACACCTAAGGCCAAAAGTTCTGCACGGGTTTTAGAAGTGTAATAATTTTTTCAAATTTTGACCAATTGTCCTAAAACTGGTTTTACTTTAATTCCCACACAAATCTACAAATTATTGTTCTAAAATTTCAAGTAAGCGACAATGTCTCGGTTGAGTGGTCATGGTGAGCACGAATTTCACGTGCAATGTACAACGTGTAGATGCACAATGTAATTTTGAGTTTTTATGCTTATCTTGCTTTGACTAAACCTGACACGTCATTCGCCAGTGCATATCTTTAATTTATCTTGACGTCAACGTCACAATGAAACTCTCAAATGAGGAACGTATGCACGCTGTAGGCCAGTTGCAAGGTGGGATTACTGCGGCGCAAGTTGCAAGAAACTTTGGAGTTCACGAACATGTCATTCGTCGTCTTAGACAACGATACGGCGTAACCGGGAGAGTAAACGACCGTCGACGTACAGGACGTCCACGTGAAACTACACGTCAGCAGGACAGAGGGATAGTTTTAACTCATCTACGATGACGTTTTGAAGTTCCTATTCATACTGCTAGGATCACGCAAAGCAGGACCCGTCGTCATGTGAGCGCGCGTACGATTCGACGTCTTCTACGGGAAGTTGGTGTACGTGCAAGACGTCCATATTGCGGCGCTTGTTTGACACCTAGGCACCACCGGAATCGTAATGACTTTGCAAGACGTCATCAAAGATGGCCATTACAACGTTGGCGTCACGTCCTCTCTACCGACGAGTGCAAATTTCAGATTGATTTCAACGACCGACGTCAGCACGTTTACCGACGTCGTAATGAGAGGTTCGCCGACGCCTGTGTCATGGAACGAGATCATTTCGGTGGCTCAATTACAATGGTATGGGCTGGATTTACGTACCATGGGAAAACACGTTTGGTTTTCTTGGATAACGTTAACCCCGGTGCTAGACGACGTAGCCTAACAGCTCAGCGTTTCGTCGATGAGGTTTTACGTCCTGTTGTCGTCCCATACATGAGGCGGAATCCTGGACTCGTTCTACAACAAGATAATGCACCTTCCCATTCAGCGAGGTTAACAAGAAATTTCCTGGGTCAAAATAACATCGACTTTATTGATCCATGGCCTGCCATGAGCCCGGACTTGAACCCCATAGAGCACGTCTGGGCGGACCTGAAGCTTAAACTCCGTGACAACAATCTCCATAATGCAGCGAAATTAAGGAACTTTCTCCAGCGTGAATGGGCTGCTTTGGATCAGCGATTCCTGCAGACACTTGTTTCTTCAATGAGAAGAAGATGTACATCCGTATGCAATGCAGGCGATGGACATACCCGTTATTAGCGGGGATTAAGTTCAGATGTACTTGAAATTGAAGTGATAAACTGATTTTGGTGGTAGTGTTTACAAAAGCTGCATAAAATGTTTTTAACGGATGAATTTTGTTCAAATTTGGGATTATTGTGTGAAAATGAATTCATTTGGGTATCAAATTAAAATACAGGTAACACGGATACGTTAATTTATTTCATTTTACTTTTTATGCACCGTGCAGAACTTATGGCCTTAAGTGTATATGCAATTGTGATATGTCTTTAAGAGCGTCCGGATTATGCTAAAATAAATTATAATTTGTTGAAAATTCGGGGACATAATTGGTGAATTTGTCTAGCGATAGTTGTAATTATGTGGTGAGAGTATGCGATCGGGCGCCGTAGAGAATTTACGGAAAATGTAGAAAAGCAAATGTATCTAGCTCATTCTTAATGTTAAATTTTGAAGATTTTTTATACCTAAAGTGAAATGATCATTGTATGCTTTGCAGTTCATTTCAATTTTCACAACACTCAAAAGCGCTTTAGCAATTACAGTAGAATGGCTTTTGAAAGTGTTTTACAGATGATTACAATTTTGATATCTGTTTTGGTCGAAATAACCAAAAAATCCTTGAAACGAATAATCTGCAATAGTTAGTTTTCTGTTTGGCTTGACAGGCACAGAACAAAACTTTGAGGTACGATCACAATATTTAACGAATAAAGCGACTACACATAATTTTGAAAGATTTATAGGGTAAACTGCCGACCGAAAAGTACAGAGCCCCGTTAAATTATGTTTACAAGTTTGTAATTCCTCGTTGGTGAGTAGCGCGTACTGGGTTCTCTCGGCATTAGTTGCTATGGCAGTTGGTTCTAAATCATAAACAGCTGTTAAGTCAGAAGGATTTGCATCCTTTGGGTCAGTGGAAATTGTTGCTATATAAGCGTTTCCAGACTGAAAATTTCAAAAATGTCAAATCTATTATTTATTTCAAGGAGTGGAACTGATAATTTTACAATGATTTGTTTATCAACAATAAAGGTAGAGCAATGCAAGAATTCGTAAAAACGCCATAATTAACTAGAAGCGTTTGCAGGGAGTTCTAAAGTTTGTGGGACCTGTGATAAAATTTCATATAAAAGAGCTTTAAAGTGTAAAGGAGAGTGGGAGACCAGGGGTTACTCGTTCTGTGCTAAGCATATTTAATTGATTTTTTAAAATCTTCAAAATGTAACGTCGCATGTACAAGCATATTTTTAAGTTCATCTATGAAAAGTTCTAGATTATGAAAATGTATACTATACTGCTGAACTATTTCAACGTGTTTTTCCATCTTTGATTGCCAAAGGTTGATTCTTCGTTCTAATTGTTCAATCGAAGTAACTATGTCATTTATAGTCTGACGGTTTTGTGAGATTTGAGTTCGAGATACATTTAGGATGGACAAATTATTTTCAAATTGTTCTATTATTTTGTAGTAGGGACGCCATTTTGGTTCAAGTTTGTTCTGGCGTTGGAAATTTTTGTAATAAACATGGTCGTTTATACTGAACTAAACATCTTGTGCACTTTTTTTTTTTTTTTGCATATTTAGCACATCTGCCTTTAGACAATTTCAGTTCATGGCGGTCGTTTAGGAAAGCTCGATGCTGTTCCTGTAAAATGATCTGATGAAAACATTCACCGTGGTACCTCCTTCTAGGGCGTAATAGGTTATCTATGGGTAAAATAGGGTCACGGTTAATAAGGAGGAAGTAGGGCGTGGTTTTGGAACTTTCAGAAGTGGAAAATCGCATCGCAGCCAGTGCCAGATTAAGATACATATCCCAATATTTGACATTTTTGTCTGTTTGGAAAGAATGTTATTTATAGTGGCATGTGACCTTTCATTCATACCATTTGCGGCCGGATGATAAGTAGTAGTTTTAATATGTTCAATGTTCAATTCATGTAGGACATCTTCGAAAGCCGAGCTCGTACATTCACTGCCATTGTCAATGATGATTCTCAGGGGACAAGAGAAGCGAGGGTATATTTCATTAAGTAGCAAGTGGATTAAAGTATCGGAGCTCTTGTCGGGCGCAGGAAAAGCTTCTATGAAACCAGAGTAATTATCCATAAAGCAGATTATATACTTATTTCCCCACATTGCTTTTTTGATAGGGTCCGCAAACGTCAAGTGATATAACCGAGAATGGTAAATGCGGGCAGTCCGTTTCTGGATTTATGGGGGATTTATATTTTGACAGGTTTCTACTCTGACAAAGAACACAGTTTGCAACATAGCTATGAAGTTGATTAAACATGTTTGGCCAAAAATATTTTTGTTTTAGTGTTATGAAAAGCCTTTGACTACCAGCATGACCATTGTTGTCGTGATAATGAAAGATAACCAGTTCCCGCAAGTGTTCCGGAACATATGTTTTCTGACTCTAAAAAAAATTGCGATTATGTTGTTGATGCCTGATTAAGGCGGAGTTTTTGCTTTAATTGAGAGAGTTCGAAATCTTTTCCTTGCTCTTCAACCATGTTGAATTTGGCAAAATCAGGGATAGGGTCCAAGGGAAGGTCTTGCGGGAGAATTTGTTTATCGATAACCTGTTTTGGGTCGGCATGGTTTGAATTTATTGCACATATTTCAACTGGAACCTGAGGAGAGGGTTCTTCGCGTATTTTAAAGGTGTTATCAGGTATATCAATCTCAGTGTCTGACAAATTTCCATCCTCGGAAACTGGTGTATCTGACTTTGGGGGTCGGCTCAAGAAGTCTGCCACAACATTCTTCTTTCCGGGTATATATTCTATTTTACAATTATAGCCTGCGATACTGAGGACCCACATCTGTATTCTTTTGTTCTGCATTTTAGATTCTAATAGGTAAACCAGTGGCTTATGGTGTGTCCGCACTGTGATATCACAGCCGTGGATTATGTAATCAAGCTTATTTAATGAGTACTGGATTGCAAAACATTCCTTCTCTATAACGGAATATCTTGTTTGGGCAGGATTTAATCTGTGTGAAAGAAAGAATATCGGTTTCTCCCCATTAAAATCCCCCACTTCGTTATCATCACATGTTTGTGTCAAACGTGCCCCTAGGGTAAGATATGATCAATGTACAGGTAAAATGGTTTGTTAGGATGCTGGAATGACAGGTAAGGTATTTGTATCAAGCTAGATTTTATTTTTTCGAAAGCAGTTTGACAAGAGGGAGTCCAGTTCAATTTAACGTTGTTTTTTTTCCTGGTAAGATTAACCAACGGTTCCACAATTTCAGCATACCCATTGCAGAAGCGACGGTAGAATCCTGTCATTCCTAAGAGATACCTCACTGATTTCGCACAGTTTGGAACTGGTATATCTTTTATAGCCTGAACTTTTTTGAGGATCTGGCCTTACTCCTTTCCTATCTATGATAAACCCTAGGTATTTTGTCTGAGGTTGCATAAATTGACACTACTTCATGTTGAGTTTAAGCTTATGTTGTCTTAATCTATCAAATATTATTTGTACATGCCTTAGATGTTCTTCTAAACTGGAACTATAGACACATATGTCGTCAAGGTAGCTGATAGCGAAGCCTTTGCAGCCTTCAAGAACTTTAGACATCAAGGACTGAACCACCCAGGCGCATTGACGAGCCTGAAAGGCATTACCCGGAAGTTCCAAGAACCCATGTAATCTGCACTAAATGTTGTCAACTTCTTTGACTCTTCGTCAAGTTTGACCTGGAAATAGATATTTGCGAATCAAGTCTACGTGGACTGTGAACACCTAAGACGATCAATTTTTTGCAAGAGAACCGTCTCATCTATAATGACGGTAAGGTCTGGCTAATTATGTCACCGCACAGGATAAGATTTGAATTTGTCTTTCCGTCCGTCTGTTCGCCAGAGAAATGTTTTGTTATACATATCGCAAAAATAGTATTTGATCTAGCGTCATAACACTTTCCTGAAATGTTGCGCAAATTTGAAAATATGAGCTAGTTTGATCGCAATGTATCCGTATTCCATAGTCGTCGTCGTCCTACATGAAAAAATCTAAACTGGGTCAGATGGGATCAAAATGTAGTTCAGCAGGTAAAATATTGTGAAAACTGTAGTAAACGTAATATCTTGCGTCTCCATTCCTCTGTTATTATTATACGCCCGAAGAGACGTATTTTGGGATGACACAAGTGTTTATCTGGCCGTCTATCTGTCTGTGTGTCCGTCTGTCCGTTCGTGACGACTCCGCTCTGTAACTCAAGAACCCCTTGAAGGATTTTAAACAAACATGATACAAATGTTTTCAACATAAAGACGACGTACAGAGCGCCTGTGTCAGGTGGCTCGCTTTAAGGTCAAGGTCACACTTAGGGGTCAAAATCATATTACTTTGTTTCGTGTCCGCTCTGCAACTCTTGGCCTGTTTGAAGGATTCTTAAGAAACATTGCACAAATGTCCACCACATCGATACGACGCGCAGAGCGCATGTTTTGGATGACTTACTACAAGGTCAATGCCACACTTAGGGGTCAAATGTCATATAACTGTATTTCGAGTTCGACATGTAACTCTTGTACTGCTTGAAGGATTTTAAAGTAACTTGGCTCAGATGTTCACCACAATGAGACGGCGTGCAAAGCGCAGGACTCGCTTCAAGGTCAAGGTCACACTTAAGGGGGCAACGGTCACATGAGTATTTTAAGTTTGAAGTCAATAGCTTTGATAGTAACAGTGATATTAGACTATATCAAAAACTTTAACCAAAATCTTAATTAAAAAGGGACATAATTCTGTAAAAATTCAAACCACAATTATGGGGATTGTTTTTCCTGGTGTAGACTTCGATAGTAAATAATTATTTCAAGTTTTAGGTCATTACCTTTGATAGTAACAGAGATATTTGACTTTATCAAAAACTTTAACCAAATATTTTAAGTTAAAAGGGGACATAATTCTATAAAAATTTAAATTAAAGTTATGGAGATTATTTCTCCTTGGGCAGACTCTGGTGGTAAATAACTATTATAAACTTCAAGTCAATAGCTTTGATAGTAATAGAGATATTTGACTTTATCAAAAACTTTAATTAACGGCGACGCCGACGCCGGAGCGAGTGCAGTAGTTCTACTTTTTCTTTGAAAAGTGGAGCTAAGAAGAGACACATCCAAATTTATTACACCTACCGCATAGTGATGATATAATTACCCAAACCCTATTGCCGTTATAAACTCTTTTTCCTACCGCGCATAATATAATCAGATTATGTTGAGACGGTCCCCTTGAAAAATCTATCGTCTTAGGTGTCCACAGTCCACGTAGACTTAATTAGCAAATGTCTAATAGGACGAGCGTAAATCAAGGGTGGTGAAATAAGACTTATTTCCTAAAGAGGATAAAATGCCGTCAATGTTTGGTAGAGGATGAGACGTAATTCGTGTGGCTTTGTTAAGAAGTCTTTAATCTATACATAGTCGCCTGTAATTGTCGTTCTTTTTGTCTACAATGACTACTGGAAAACTCCAGGGACTATGTGAGCGTTCAATAATCCCTGCCTTAGCCATATCCTTGCAGTCTCCATATACTGCTTATGGCTCAAGGGTATTTTATATGGCCTTACTCTAATTGGCGGGTGATTGCCTACATCAATATGCATTTTGACAGCGTCACAGTCGCAGTTATTTTTAGCAAACAAATCAATATTTGTCTTTACCAAATCTGTAACAAGATCTTTAAAATTTGTAGGTGCGTTTATCTCAGATAAGATCTCCGAGTCAGTCGACTCGTCACCTCCAGATACCTGTTTAACCGATGCGATCTCGGTCGAATTTATTTTTTCAATTTGACCAATAGGACAATTTTCCTTAATCGTATTGTTTTATAAGTATTATTCATGATAAGAACAGGTGTGACTTTTTCATGTGGTAACTTGACAACTAAGTTTATTAAGTTAAGCCCTGGCTCTGATTGAAAAAATGCATTTTGATATTCTTTTACCTCGTACTCTGTTCCCGCCTGTAGGCCGTTGTATTGTTTTAGCCGTCCCCTAACTATGTTAATTGTTTGAGGTCTTAAGACCGTGCTGGTTTGAAGCCTAACGATGCTTGCTCTATGAGATTCATCTTTCTAAGGGGATGTAGGTGTTATTTATTCTAATGCACTTGAGATCATAATATGGACGGACCCTATGTTGATAAAGAAAATCTCTGCCTAAAATTACATTCCTATTTATATTTGACACAACATAAAACAAATGTGATTTTTTTTTATTTCCTATCCTGAAATTTAATACTACGGACCCATCACAACGTAAGCTACTTCCACTAACAGACTGAAGATCTGCGGTCCTATACAAAAGTTTTGGTTTCTTTGACAATGACATATATGTTCTCCTGCTAATTAAGCTGACCTCAGCTCCTGTATCAATAAGACTTCTAAAATTTCTCTTTTTTCTGTCTTAATTAAACAGGAGTTTGGATTTCCACAAATAGCAATGGTATATGTTAATCTATATGTTTTTCTCCTATTATCGGCTTCATCATAATAGGAGGAAACTAGTTTTCCTGATGCCTTGAGTAATATCTCCTAGTATTCCTACATTTCCTACGTATGTGTCCTATTTTACCACAACTCCAACATTCTACCCGCGACTTCCAGTTTATTGACAGAAAATTATTCGCTTCCGCAATTTGTTCTTTCTCACGCGCTATAGAATTCATTTGTTTATGCCAAAGGCAACATTCATTTACAAGATGACCAGATGTTTGCAAAATCTTTAGCGGTCTTACATGATCGACCTCCATAGGTTCGTAATATGTTTCTGCTTTTGTCCCAGAGTAAGTGTTAGTTCTCAAATCGAATCTTGCTCTTAAATTTTGCTCTTGTATAGTAAATTTAATAGCAGCCTGAAGTGTGTTTGGGCTATCTCTTAAAACCTTCATTTTTAAAATATGTAGTAACCCGTCAATAAACAATCCCACTGACTGTCTTTCTAAAATAGCATTGTCACTCTGATGATCAGTAAATGCTTCTTCGGCCAGCAAGAGAAGTCTTTCTGCAAAAATTTGAACACTTTCGCCAGGGGATTGTTTTATATTTCTAAGGAGACTAAAAGCATGTTGTGAATCCTGAATTTCTGCAAAACGAGTGGTTAACTCTTGTTTAAGATCTGCCCATGTTTCCCCAGGGTGTTCGCGAAGATATCTTTGAACATAATCACTAACAGCGCCACTGCTGGATTGACACGCAACAAACTTTAGTTTTTCCCCATCTAGCCTAGTCAAAACCCTGTATTTTTCTCTGCTTTTCATCCTATATCTATTTTTTTTGGGGGGGGGGATTCCCATCAAAAGTATGTACAACCTGTACTGTACCCTGTGTTCCCAATATTGAAAAGACGTTTCGTAACTGTTCCCCTAGATTTTGAAAGATCTGAGCAATTTCTTGACCTGCCATCTTTTACAATACTTAGTACAAAGGAATAAAATCAACACTCACCAAACTTCTGAAGTACTTTGGTTTTGATCCTGGTCCTCGGCTTCACAAAAAGGTGTGACACGTAACAACGCAAGTTATCGTTTTTAAGTATACTTTATTTAGCACCACAGTGGCAGTCTAAGGCTAACTGAACTACAACTATTTTGACGTTTCTTATATAGAGGGAAAGCTAATTAGGGTATATGTCAAATGGCAACCCTAGTGACAGGTTCGTGATACAATTCCCATGTACCTAGACGCTTTCTGACATTAATCTGTAATGGTAACATATTACTTGAAGTCATAACTTTTTCCATTCCCTTTCTCCGACATATCTACAACTTGATTATGATAGACAAAAGGCCCAAGGATATTTCACCTGTCATTAGGGTAACAACAACAAATTATGTTTTTCTTTTGTACAATACACAATGTTAATAATTTAGTTAGAACAGAGAAAATCGTATTTAATCATATTTTAATCTAAACATCCCGAATTATTTGGTAGAAAAAGCCCATTATCCCTCACCCTATCTTCATGTTGAAATAGACATAATGTAACTCGGCTTTTAATTAAGTTGTCCTGTATTCAAGAATGAAATAGAAAACTAACTAATATTAATTGTAAATCGGTGAAGCTGTACATCGGGATTTAAATTGATCAAAATTTCATACATATAGATTAACTTAACAGAAATGAAAAAAAGAGCTGCACCATAGTGCATCGTATTAAAGTTGCCGAATATTCAATAATTGTTATGCAACAGTGTATGCATGTCTAATCAGTAATAATTTAAATGAAAGAAATGGTACTAGTTTGATGAAATTTTTAGTTCAGATTTACAGATGCACTCAATGTCTTTTCTAACAAATGACCTCTTTGAACCAACATAGTGCATTTGCGACCAGCATGGATCGCCACAGTTTCTCTAATTGCAATAGGGTTTGAAAGCGAACAGTATTGTTCCTAAACAGACTGCAAAGATGCGCAGGCTGGTCTGGATCCATGCTAGTCGCAAACGGGCTATCTTGGTTTTCTTATGGTGCGGTTCAAATATCAGAGTCAACGATTCGAACACCTTCATTACTCCAGACCAATATAGAAAAGCGACATAATGTTGCCTAATAAACACACAACGGTTTTACTACACTCAAATTTGAAATAGTGTCTCGCAATTCAGAAGTGATAAAGTAGTACTTTGAAGTAATTTATAGCAGAGAACTCTCCCTAAACGTAAACTGTATCATGAGGACAACGATGAAATTTTATAGGCAGTGTCAATAAATAAAACAAAATATTATTTCAGACGTGAAATATTCGCTGATACGAAAAGGCTTTATGAATTATTTTATGTAAAGAAAATTTATAAGAATTTATCATCCCACTATATACTGTACTTATGTGGGTGCAAATTAGCGCGCATTGTTTAAATAAATTTACTAATTCAACAAGATTATTTTGATGCTGGTTTAAATATAAACCCGACTAATGCTAGTCATTGATACTTGTTAAATAATTGAGTGTAATATTTACATCTTCATTATAGTATCTTGAAAGTAATCCATAATATGTTATTTTTTCAACTTTTTGGAACCAGAAAATCTATGTTTTCTCTTTCTGCAATTCTACAAGATTACAAGTTTACTGTTGATGTTCCCATATATGCCATCCTAGAGAATACACGTTCAATTCTTGATTTGTTGTCAGAGAGACAAATTCAGTAAACCAAAATTATTGCATCTGGCGCTGATTTACATACTCGCCCAGATTGGTATAGCATTGAAAACGGTTCCAGCATGTGCAAATGCTTTCCATTTATAATTGTTCAAAATGTGTATATTTACTTAATTCTTTATCATATTGTTATGCAAATCAACAATGATGTTTTATTTTTAACTCGTTGGCAACAGAGGAGCGACATATTTGTGTGAACAATGCACGACAATTTAAAATACTTTTGGAGATTTTATAAGATACTGATATCTATACACCTTTAGACTGTGTTAACTTACAGTACTGGTTTAACATTTGTATATAGACACAATATTCTGTTATCATGCCTTACAAATCAGCAGCGGCGTGTTAGTTCTTTTTAATTAATTTTGAGAAATGAGGCTATTATTATATTCTCCGTTTAAAAATGATCTGACTGACGATGAAACAGAAGTGTATAGTGTGATATCATAATATTAAGAAAAAAATGAATTTCCTTACTAAAGGTCCGCGATGAAACTTGTTTGTAAAGTAAGTTAATGTCGATAGAGAAAGCTTACACAAACTAAAATTTTATACTTTAATACACCGGAAAAGTTCAAGCCAAAAAGCTTTGAGTACAAACATCTTGCATACTTCACATCAATTCAATTAACGGAAAGTTAGGTTTCAATGCTGCTTCATATACATGCATGATGTTTTTAAACGCAAAGGAAATTGCTTTGCATTTGCACTTGTACTCAAACCTCTGTTATTATGTCTTGCAAATCAGCTGCTATATTCAGACTTTACACCTGATTGGGACAAATGTAGATGCAATCTCTCTCTCTCTCTCTCTCTCTCTCTCTCTCTCTCTCTCTCTCTCTCTCTCTCTCTGGAAATTAATTGTACCACGAGTATTTAAAAAATTTACAAACAAAATATGCAATAAGTGATAAAAGACAGATGAATTTCCCATACGTGAAATTCATGAAGAAGCAGAATCGCATCATAAGGTATTCATGGTAGTAAGAATTGATGCAAACCCAGTGTCAAAAATATCAATTTATTTGTATAAAACAAACACAATTTGCCGCCATTTTGTGTATGCTATTTTTGTCCGCGTGACGTCACAATGGCGTCTCTCTATCCGGTTCGCGCGTTTTGTATTTATACTTGAAATGGAATAGAAATAAAAAAAGAGAGAAAAGAATAAGGTTTAGAAAGAAACCTCCAGTATTGTCACTAACGAAACTTAAGAGTTTCAGTTAGAGGAGTACGTCTCCAAAGCGCAGCAAGTCCCGGTTGCGCAGCAAGTCCAATTCGGAAGAGTAAGTCTTCCAAGTGCAGCAAGTCCAGGTTGCGCAGCAAGTCCAGTAAAAGGAGCAAGTCCAATTTGGAAGAGTAAGTCTTCCAAGTGCAGCAAGTCCAGGTTGCGCAGCAAGTCCAGTAAGAGGAGCAAGTCCAATTCGGAAGAGTAAGTCTTCCAAGTGCAGCAAGTCCAGGTTGCGCAGCAAGTCCAGGAAGAGGAGCAAGTCCAATTTGGAAGAGTAAGTCTTCCAAGTGCAGCAAGTCCAGGTTGCGCAGCAAGT